>NC_134884.1:4235877-4245877 GCF_041734735.1 Babylonia areolata
GCACACCCTCAAGCTTCCTCACCCTATCCCCCCCCCCCTCACCCCCATGCCCCCACCATCTCCGTTCCCCACCCCTCATTCCTCTTACCACAGATACGCGCGCGCGCGCACACACGCTCAACACGCAGGCACACACACGCGTGCACACACACACACACAAAACGATGCATGCACACGCGTGGACACACACGCAACACACACACACACACAGTTGTTACACTTTGAATCATAATGTAATAGTATCTTACCCACATGTTTTTCTTTTTACATAATAAAATTGATGTGTGCATGGTGATAAGTGAAGGGTGTGCCATTTTTTTTTTTTTTTTTTTTGCTGACGGGCATTTTATTTTAAGTGAGCCTAAAGAAAATTTTCTGTTTTTTCGTTGAAGCAGATAATAAAGTATTTTGAATTGAATTGAAAACTGAATTGTAAAGCGCGGTAAGCCTCAGCGTAGACAGGGCTTCTGCGCTATGTAAGCCTTCGTTTTTGATCATCATCATCATCATCATCATCATTATTATTATCATTATAATTATTATTATCATCAGTAGTAGTAGTCGTAGTGGTAGTACTACTACTACTAGTAGAATCGATAGTATTGTTATTTTCATTATCATTATTTGTACTGGTAGTATTTATATGATAGTCGTGTGCAACTATGACCATGGGAACAGCAGAGGGGATGGGATGGTTCCCAAAGGCCAACTAGCCACCAGTGCTGCAGCGCTAAGAGCCACTGCAATCTTGCCTCCTAGTTTGTGAGTCATCGTCCTTCACAAAAGAGAAAGCTGTAAATGACTTCTCATGGCAGTGGAACTTGTATTTGTATTTGAATTTGTATTTCTTTTTTTTATCACAACAGATTTCTCTGTGTGAAATTCGGGCTGCTCTCCCCCAGGGAGAGCGCGTCGCTACACTACAGCGCCACCCATTTTTTGTAATTTTTTTTTCCTGCGTGCAGTTTTTTTTATTATTTGTTTTTCCTATCGAAGTGGATTTTTCCACAGAATTTTGCCAGGAACAACCCTTTTGTTGCCGTGAGTTCTTTTACGTGCGCTAGGTGCATGCACACGGGGCCTCGGTTTATTGTCTCATCCGAATGACTAGCGTCCAGACCACCACTCAAGGTGCGAGAGAATCTGAGCGCGCAGGTTCGAATCACGGATCAGCCACCGATATTTTCTCCCCCTCCACTAGACCTTGAGTGGCGGTCTGGGCGCTAGTCATTCGGATGAGACAATAAACCGAGGTCCCGTGTGCAGCATGTACTTAGCGCACGTAAAAGAACCCACGGCAACAAAAGGGTTGTTCCTAGCGCACGTAAAAGAACCCACGGCAACAAAATGGTTGTTCCTGGCAAAATTCTGAAGAAAAATCCACTCTGATAGGAAAAAGAAATAAAAACTGCACGCAGGAAAAAAAAGAAAAAAATGGGTGGAGCTGTAATATAGCCACGCGCTCTCCCTGGGGAGAAGCAGCCCGAATTTCACACAGAGAAATCTGTTGTGATAAAAAGAAATACAAATACAAATACAATAATATCAGTGGTTTTTCTCCATTGCAATGGGAAATCATTTACAGCTTAATATTTTGTGGAGGACTGTGACTCCCAAATCAGGAGGTAAGACTTAACTGGCTTTTAGTGCTGCAGCCTTGGGGGGCTAGTTGGCCTTTGGGAACCATCCCAACGCCGACCGTCCTAAAAACCCTCTTGGCCAAGAGAGTGGGTGGAGGGGGTGGGGGTGTAACTTGGACAAAGACTCTCTCCACCATTATCAGATTCTAGCCCAGATAGTCGGGACAGCAGTAGCCTCCTCTGCTGTTCTGATGGTCATAGTCGAACACGACTGAGCAAGACACTCTCCATCCACTATAATTAATTTCTAGCCCAGATAGCCGGGACAGTAGGTAGTTGCCTCCTCTGCTGCTGTTCTGATGGTCATAGTCGAACACAGACTGAGCAAGACACTCTCCACTATAATTAATTTCGAGCCCAGATAGCCGGGACAGTAGTTAAACTGCCTCCTCTGCTGTTGTTCTGATGGTCATAGTCGAACACAGACTGACTATCAAACAAAGGGCCACGAGGCAAGGGATTTTACTTGCTGACAGCAGTGGGCCAAAAGCTTTCTGACTGAGACTTTTGGAAACAGCTGTCTGTGACGCAGACAATCCACGCTGTTATCTCACCAACACGTCTGTTATTACGGGCCAGGCCTGTTCTCGCCGCACTGCTAATTACAGTTTTGACAGCTGGAGGGGGTGGGGTGGGGTTAGTGGTGGGGGTGTGGGGGTGTGACTGGAGAGAAATGCCTAGCGTTTTGTTTCGCATTGTTCTGTTGATGGCTTTGTTGTTTGTTGTTGTTGTTTGGTTTGGTTTTTTTTCGTTTTGTTTGTCTTACAAAAGCTGTATTATAATGAGTTAACGTGACAGGCATGCTAGAGAACACATGCGCGCGCGCGCGCACACACACACACACACACACACACACACACACACACACACACATAAACACATATACATACACACAGAAACATATATATATATATATATATATATATATGTGTATGTGTGTGTGTGTGTGTGTGTGTTTATATATTCATATATTAATTTTGTGACATAAAAGAGAGCGCACGACAGACAAAGACAGACAGACAGACACACAGAGAGAGAGAGAGAGAGAGAGAGAGAGAGAGAGAGAGAGAGAGAGAGAGAGAGAGAGAGAGGGAGATTTGGAGAGATGGTGACAGGGATAGAGACAGTGAGGTGGAGAGACAGAGAAGTACCATGTGCATATATGTCTTCGAGGACATATCACACCAACAAACGAATGAAAATCACCATTAAACGACTCTGAGAGAGAGAGAGAAAAACAAACAACACAAAAAAAACCCACAAAAAAACCACCACCACCACCACCAACAACAACAAAACCAAGCTAATCCTTTATTCTTAGTTAATGCAATATAGACAATACAAATGAAAGATCATATTGCTTTTCCAACTCGACATATGTTTCAACTTCCTGGTTGATGATATAAAAAAAATTAAACAACAGCCGTAACGGAATATTCCTAACTGCAACGTTATTTCCCCATAAGTTACATTGCTATAAGTGCTATAGTGTGCCGTCAGTATTAACTACACCCCCCCTTCCCCAATCCTGCCCCCTTCCCTCCCCCCCTTCCACCCCCCCCCCTCCCCCACTTTCTTATCTCCTTTCCCGCTCCGTCCAAAGTCCAGTCTTCGAGGTCGCGCCGAGTGATGGCCTGGAGGTAGCGCGTCCGCCTGGGAAGCGAGAGAATCTGAATCTGAGCGCGCTGGTTCGAATCACGGTTAAGCCGCCGATATTTTCTCCCCCTCCACTAGACCTTGAGTGGTGGTCTGGACGCTAGTCATTCGGATGAGACGATAAACCGAGGTCCCGTGTGCAGCATGCACTTAGCGCACGTAAAAGAACCCACGGCAACAAAAGGGTTGTTCCTGGCAAAATTCTGTAGAAAAATCCACTTCGATAGGAAAAACAAATAAAACTGCACGCAGGAAAAAATACACACACACACACACAAAAAGGGTGGCGCTGTAATATAGCGAAATAGTAAATGCTTGCGATCATGGATAGATTCAGTTAACATCTTCTTGTAGCAAACATACGATGACTTCTTCTTCTTCTTCTTCTTCTTCATATGAATATAACCTTCAACGTGCAACTCTGTTGTTGGAAACTGATATCGATTTTGTTTTTGTTCTGCCGAGCGAAATGAGGAATGCCCGGGAATGTATCTTTGCATGCACATGCTTATGGTTTTCTGAATGTCAAGACCTCGAGTCACAGGGAAGTTTCTTCTAATCGAACAATGGAAACAGTGGGAGACAGCAGTTAGGAGAAAGAGAAAAAAAAAGATGAAATAATCTACCAACAAAACCAAAAAAAAAAAGGATAAAGGATGGATGATAATGCGATGCAAATATCCATGGAAACCAATGCTGCAGGATGCAGAGGAGAGAATGATTCAACCCATTGTCGCCCAGTCCTAGATATAGTTGATCACAGATTGCTGTTGAGATGTAGCAGAAGTTACACAACACACTCACTCACACACACGCACGCACACACACACACACACACACACACACACACACACACACATAGTCGTCTAATATCACTTACAGTGAAAAGACGTTAAACTAAAGAACGAACGAACACACACATAGACACACAGACACACACACACATAGACACACAGACAGACAGACAGACACACACACACACACAGACACACAACACACACAGACACACACACGGATAAAAATTATCAACTGCCGTCAAAGACGCGATAAGTGGGGGAAGGGACATGAACCCGTACTGCAAAGTAACGCCTTATCAATTTTTCGCTGTTGTGTAAAATGAATCTCCCCTTCTCAAAGACCAGGAATGTCTTTGGATAGTGTCAAAAACGCTAAAGTGAAATAGCATTGCATATTTACCAAACAGGCGATAGTCCAAGAGCAATACTCAACACGGATGTAAATTTGAAAACGAGAGTTTGTTGCAGAAGAGATCAGAGAACTTTTGCATATGCATGTAATCTTTAGCAAGCACAGGTTGCCACTGTTTTTCTCCCCGTCACGAAAAACTTAAGAACCAAAGAAATTTTCCTCATATGAACGGATTTTTAAAAATTTCTAAGTGTCGAAATGCAGCATTGAAGGATGTCATGTTTCGAATGGAACATCATATAAACTGGATGTTTGTTGGTAGAAGGTATAAGCAGGCTGTTTAAACACGTTCCAAATTTCTTTTTAAATACGCCCCAAACCTGTGAGAATGAGAAGATCTGTACACATGGTCGATCCAGTTTTGTTCCACTTTCAAGTTTTCTCTCTCTCTCTCTCTCTCTCTCTCTCTCTGTGTCTCTGTCTCTGTCTCTTCTTTTTCTGTCCCTTTCTTCCCCTCCTTCTCTCTATCACTCGCACACACACACACACACACACACACACACACACACACACACACACACACACACTCCATAAACCCTAACTGCACAATTTTTGTTTTGTAATAACGTCCAAAGAACGTGAAGCTGGGAAAACGATAAGAAGCTCTTGAAAGCTAATCCTCCTTACATCCCAAACCACCGACACCTTGTCAACGAACAATGAATGGCCTGTAAAGGGTTTATCTAACAGGCCGCACTTCTTATGTCAATGTTGGAGGAACAGCCATGCTGGCCCAAGGGTGTAAATCCCTTGACGATCCTGGTTCTAATGTGGCATCAGAGTCGTTAACCGATGGACATTATCTTTAACATGCCTGTCGTTGACGATGTTGCCGCTGTTGAGGATGGGAAGAGTCATTAACTAATGAGTGTTATCTTCAAGGTGCCATATTTCAGCCTGGGGGATGTATATGATTGTTTTTCTTTTTTGATATATTTTTTTTTTGTGCTCAGAGAAGTGAGGAAACATTTAGGAGCTAAAGGAACGTTCTTTTTTTGTGTGTGTGTGTGGATTTCATGCGTTTTTAAAGTTAACAGAGCATGTTTCTTTATATGTGGGTTTCCCTGCGATCATAAACCTAAAGGAACATTTTTTTTTTATTGTATGGATTTTTTGCGTTCATAAACCTAAAGGAACATTTCTATGTGTGGCTTTCTGCATTCCTAAAGTTAAAGGAACATCATCTTGACGTGTGGTTTTCTGCATTCCTAAAGTTATAGGAACATCATCTTGACGTGTGGTTTTCTGCATTCCTAAAGTTATAGGAACACGATCTTGACGTGTGGTTTTCTGCATTCCTAAAGTTATAGGAACACCATCTTGACGTGTGGTTTTCTGCATTCCTAAAGTTATAGGAACATCATCTTGACGTGTGGTTTTCTGCATTCCTAAAGTTATAGGAACACCATCTTGACGTGTGGTTTTCTGCATTCCTAAAGTTATAGGAACACCATCTTGACGTGTGGTTTTCTGCATTCCTAAAGTTATAGGAACATCATCTTGACGTGTGGTTTTCTGCATTCCTAAAGTTATAGGAACACCATCTTGACGTGTGGTTTTCTGCATTCCTAAAGTTATAGGAACATCATCTTGACGTGTGGTTTTCTGCATTCCTAAAGTTATAGGAACACCATCTTGACGTGTGGTTTTCTACATTCCTAAAGTTATAGGAACATCATCTTGACGTGTGGTTTTCTACATTCCTAAAGTTATAGGAACATCATCTTGACGTGTGGTTTTCTGCATTCCTAAAGTTATAGGAACACCATCTTGACGTGTGGTTTTCTGCATTCCTAAAGTTATAGGAACATCATCTTTATGTGTGGTTTTCTACATTCCTAAAGTTAAAGGAACATCATCTTTATGTGTGGCTTTCTGCATTCCTAAAGTTAAAGGAACATCATCTTGACGTGTGGTTTTCTGCATTTTTACAGCAAAAGAAACATTCCTTTCATGCGTAGATTTCTGCATTGAAAACTTCAGATTTAAAAGTCAGAGACTTCATTAATTGTTACTGAATGCTTTGTTGAGAAGAGATGAAAGTGCCCAAAGTAATTTGTTTTCCTTGCAAGTATGAGTTACGCATTTTTAATCAGCACCAGTGAACTATGAGTTTGGAATCACGGAAAGGTAGAACGCCGTTTTGTCAGATGCTCAACAGTTAGAGAAGTAAATGAAAGATAAACACGCATGAATCGAAAGGACAATACGGACATGCATATGCATTCTAAGACGTATTTGCAAACACACTGTTTGACAACAGAAATGGATCGATGACTTTGTCGAGACTCAAGAGATGTTTGCATGCATAACATGTATAGTCATTTTTGACGATAGTTTACATGTGAATCACTAAAACGTATTTCGACATCCGATGAAAATCACCTCCTGTAGAATACCAGCAAAAGCTGAAAGTCCTTCTGTCTGAGACAGGACTCCAGTGTTAGAGAACTGTGCAGTGTTTGCCGGCCGATCAATTACAGGCGAGGAAGTGGTAGAGGCGTGGTGTGAGGGCCACTGGCCGAAACAATTATCGGCAGGGACGGGCGACTCGCTTCCCCCCCCACCCACACACGAGAACTGTCCAAATTTGTCTGGACCTCACAATGACCTCTGTGCCCCATGGGAGACACACGCTTAATGACTGCTGTTATAGCCACTGGGGGTGGAGGTGCTGGGGGGCGGGAGGCGGGGGCGGAACAGTGGTAATGGGAAAAGGTTGGATGTTTTCGTGGTTGGTGTTCGTTTGCGTTGGTGGCGATGGTCGGTCCTTGAGAAGTGATATGTAGCTGTGACACTGATATTGAGGTTGGAGTGCCAATGTAGCAGATCAGAGCTGTTCCAGATTGTGCTTGATGCGTCTTGGGTATTTCCTTTATTGTGTACGCCAGCTAGATCATTCTGCGTGCAATCGATGTTGCTGCTTCGATTCTCACCTCCCTCTCTTTCTCATGTTGGTCCATGCTGAAAGTGACTGTCCATCAATTTGCACGAAATGAAGCGACGTGTGACCCATTATATGGCAAGAAAAGACACGGTTGTTACTTCAATCGCTATGAATCCAATCATGGAAAAGGAACATTAATGATTGTTGCCATGACTGAGATGTGATGGCGAACTTCTAACAATCCTTAGAGCATACCTCACATTGGTGAAGGTTAACTTTAAAGAACCTGCAGCCTTTTAACGCCATCAGGGCAGCGAAGTCATATCCACAGTGTCCAGGGCCTGGCATAGGAAGGTGGGGCCCAGTCCTCTCCTAACTTCCCCCAACCGAAGTCAGGTACCCATTCACAGCTGGGTGGAGTGAAGAAGATCAGAGTAAAGTGCTTTCCTCCCCAAGGACACAATACCAGGTAGAAACGGGGGGATTGAACCCCGACCACCGGATCACAAGTCCAACGCCTTAACCACTCTGCCACGGCGTTTCCATCTAACATTGACAGCCCCGTAACACCTGTGGTTCGTCCGTCTGGATCGACGAGGACCATCTAGTCATCCTGGGGGTGGGTGGGTTAGGCTCTGTGGGTGCGCAGATGACTGATCAGGCCAATCCGCGCCCGGAAGGTTCTGACGCAGTGTGGACAGGGGATGGTGGCGGCTGTCGGGGACTTGCTGGCCCTACTTTTCCTGGCCTGTCTGCGTTGCTCTGCTGCAGCGATTCTGTTGGCCTCACAGGATTTGGCGCCTTTGTGGACAGCTGAACGCTACTTTGGTCTGTCCATTGCATTCAGCTCCCATGTGTTGAGGCTGATGCTGAAGGCCTTCAGAGAAGCTTTCAGAGTGTCTTTGAAGCGCTTCTTTTGGCCTCCATGGGAGCGCTTGCCATGTTGGAGTTCGCCGTACAGCAGTTTCTTGGCAACACCAACACCACTGACAAAACAGGCTTGGGTCCAGGCCCAGTTGGGGGGGGGGGGGCAGCTGGGGGGGGGAGGGGGGAGGGGATCCAGGGGGTGGGGGGGAGGGGGTCCAGGGGTGGGGGTTGGGGGGTCCAGGGGGTGGGGGTTGGGGGTCCAGGGGGTGGGGGGCAGGGGAGCTGGGGGGGAGGAAGGGGGGATCGGAGGTCCAGGGGGTGGGGGTTCCGGGGTCCAGGGGGTGGGGGTTCCGGGGTCCAGGGGGTGGGGGTTGGGGGTCCAGGGGGTGGGGGGGGGAGGGGGTCCAGGGGGTGGGGGTTGGGGGTCCAGGGGGTGGGGGTTGGGGGTCCAGGGGGTGGGGGGGGAGGGGGTCCAGGGGGTGGGGGTTCCGGGGTCCAGGGGGTGGGGGGCAGGGGAGCTGGGGAGGAGTGGGGGGGAAGGGGGGGTTCGGGGGTCCAGGGGGTGGGGGTTGGGGGGGGGAGGGTCCAGTCAGGTGCAGACAACTCCCACGACTGCGGCATTGCAGCTGAAGTTGACAGTCCTTCAGTGGACATATTCACACTGGAGTCCAGCGTCAGAGAAAATGTGCAGTGTTTGCCGGCCGATCAATTACAGGCGAGGAAGTGGCAGAGGCGTGGTGTGAGGGCCACTGGCCAGAAACAATTATCGGCAGGCACGGGCGACTCGCTCCCCTCACGGGGACTGTCCAAATTTGTCTGGACCATACAATGACCTCTGTTCCCCTCTGGGAGACACGGCTTTTAATGACGGCTGTTACGTGTGTGGCAGGGATGGTGATGGTGGTGGTGGTGGTGGTAGGGGACGCGGGTGGTGATGGTGATGGTGTGGTAATGATTTTTTATTACGTGTGATGGTGGTGATGGTGGTGATGGCGATGGTGGGAGACGCTGGTGTTGATGGTGATGGTGAGTGGAGGTGGTGAAGTAATGATTTCTATTACGTGTGATAGTGTTGCTGCTGGTGGTGGTGGATGATGGTGGTAGTCATGGTATGGTACTAGAAAGAGGGATTGTTAAGGAAAAAAAAAGGGTACAAAAATTAGTGACGGGGACAGAAGGAGTCATATAAATATTGTCATCCCACTGACACACCACCTTTAATGACTATTGCGTGTGGTGGTGGTGGTGGTGTTGCTGCTGGTGGTGGTGGATGCTGATGGTGGTAGTGGTGTGGTAATACGGATGGTGGTGGTGTTTCATGATGGTGCCTGGTGGCGCTGATGGCACTTGGGTGCGTTGAAAATGCGGAGTGATGGCCTAGAGGTAACGCGTCCGCCTAGGAAACGAGAGAATCTGAGCGCGCTGGTTCGAGTCACGGCTCAGCCGCCGATATTTTCTCCCCCTCCACTACACTTTGAGTGGTGGTCTGGACGCTAGTCATTCGGATGAGACGATAAACCGAGGTCCCGTATGCAGCATGTACTTAGGGCACGTAAAAGAACCCACGGCAACAAAAGGGTTAATCCTGACAAAATTCTGTAGGAAAATCCACTTCGATAGGAAAAATAAAACTGCACGCAGGAAAAAAAGAAAAAAAAAAAAGAAAAAAAAAGAAGGTGGCGTGTAGCGACGCGCTCTCCCTGGGGAGAGCAGCCCGAATTTCACACAGAGAAATCTGTTG
>NC_134884.1:4250877-4255877 GCF_041734735.1 Babylonia areolata
AACAAAACAAAACAACAACGGAAACAACCACAACACACACACACACACACACACACACACAACAAAACAACAGAACCCCCCCCCCACACACACACACACACACTCAACACCAGCAAACATCCACCTCTCTCTAGCTTTCAGCCACAACAAAACAATTTGCCTTCCGTTTTTTTTTGTTTTTTTTTTTTCAATCAAAGCGGTAACTTCAAGTGCCGCACGATCGATTTTACCAGCCAGGAAACATTTCAAAATCACCGAAGCGAGCCGGACCACACTGCCAATGCCGGAAAAACCAGTCAGTGAAAAGGTACAAAGTGATGCCCACAAAACCTCTTTCCTATCCCGGCCTCTGCTTTAACTCTCTCCATACGAACGGCGAAAGAGACGACGTTAACAGCGTTTCACCCCAATTACCATCATCAAAATATTGCAAGAGGAAGGCTCTTATACTGAAGACGTGAATGTTGACAAAGAATACCATAATTCTGACGACGGAAGCTAAAGGTTGGGTCATTGAGACACCCACTGGACAACCGAGGGGTCTGTGCAGAGGAGAAGAGAGGACTGGCCGTACTGAGTGAGTTAATCCTTTTCGTTTTCTCCTGTTTATTTATTTATTTATTTTTGGAGTGGTGGGTTGTGATTGATTGATAAAAAGAAGCAAAGAAGGGTTTTGTTAAATGTACAAGTGTTTTGCTTTCGAAATGAATAATGGAATAACAACAACAACAACAACAACAACAAAACAACAAGAAACGTTTCTTATCAACACGACTTCATGGATGAAACCATTGAATGTTTATCTTATTCTAATGTTAAAATCGATTTCTACACAAAGGAATACACACACAAACACATACCATGCGCACGCGCATATACACACACACAAACACAGTCACACACACACACACACATTTACAGCAAGACAGATAAATAGATAGATAGATTGATACACACACACACACACACAGAGCAAACAGACAGAAAGAGAGAGAGAGAGAGAGAGAGAGAGAGAGAGACAGACAGACAGACAGAGCAGACAGACAAAGAGAGAGAGAGAGAGAGGGAGACAGGGCAGAGAGAGCACAGAGAGAGACAGAGACAGATACAGAGAGATAGAGACAGAAACAGAGAGAGAGAGAGACAGAAACAGAGACAGACAGAGAGACAGATTAGCACAGACAGTGAAATGAAGATAAACAAGGACAGATGGAAAGAGAAAATGGACCAGGTAAGGTTTTTTTCCCCTCATTTTATTCAAGTTGTGCATGTTTTTCACCAGTTCATCAATGCCTGCCTTTTTCACATTTGATGAACTATATATATATAGCCCCCACCCCCCTCCCCCCTCCAACTCTCCCATTAAGTGGATGGCCTCGTAAAACACGTAAAACATGGCCGCGGAAAAGGCAGGCATACATAACGATTCCACTGGCAAATTGCACTGGTTCTTAGCGCTGCAGCACTGGGGGCTAGTTGGCCTTTGGGAACCATCCCAATGCCGACTGTCCTTTAAACCATCTTGGCCGAGAGAGTAAGGGGATGTAACCTGGGCAAGACACTCTCCACTATGATCAAATTCTAGCCCAGATAGTCGGGACAGCTGTTACCTCCTCTGCTGTTCTGATGGTCATAGTCAGACACGACTGACTATCATAAGAAAAATATTGCCAAGGAAAAGAAAGGCATATGTAACGGTTCCACTTGACTACACACATAAACAAACAAGTTTCAGTTTCAGTAGCTCAAGGAGGCGTCACTGCATTCGGACAAATCCATACACGCTACACCACATCTGCCAAGCAGATGCCTGACCAGCGGCGTAGCCCAACGCGCTTAGTCAGGCCTTGAGAAAAAAAAAGAAAAGAAAAAAAGGTGAATAAATAATAGATACGCGTACATAACAAACAAACAACAACAAACAGCAAATAAACAACAACAAAAAACCCCTGCTACATTTGCTCTGCTCATCAGAAAACTGTTTGATGTTCTGCTTTGATGTTTTCCGTTTATGTCATCATTCGATAGCAAGCCCAACTTCTTTGATGTATAATGATTATTATATCATTCGTTGATAGCTTTGAGTGGAAGACGGAGGAACACACTGAGTACGACAAGTGTTTGTCTGAATCATACAGGTTATAGCGTGGTGGGAAATGATTAACGAAAAAAAAAAGGAAAAAAAGGGGGAAAAAAGGGGTGGGGGAGGAAAAAAGGGGGAAAAAGGAAAGAAAAAACAAGAAAAAAAGGGGAAAAAAGGAAAGAAAAAAGAAAAAAAAAAAGGAAAAAAGGAAAGAAAAAAAGGGGGGAAAAGGAAAGAAAAAGGGGAAAAAAGGAAAAAGGAAAGGAAAAAAAGGGGAAAAAAGGAAAGAAAAAAAGGGGGGAAAAGGAAAGAAAAAGGGGGAAAAAGGAAAAAGGAAAGGAAAAAAAGGGGAAAAAAGGAAAGAAAAAAAGGGGGGGAAAGGAAAGAAAAAAGGAAAGAAAAAAGGAAAGAAAAAAAGGGGAAAAAAGGAAAGAAAAAAGAAAAGAAAAAAGGAAAAAAGGAAGGAAAAAAAGAAAAAAGAGAAGAGAATAAAAACAAACAAAACCAAAACCAGGTCACCCCAGTGTGTGTCTTCAGTAACGATCCGCATCGCAACAGTGACAATGACAAAAAGAGTTGATCTTACGGGTGTGGTTAAAACAATATATTTATCTTTGCTGTGAGCCTACCCATGTCAAAAGAAACAAATAATAAAAGCACAAGTAAACCAACTCGGTCTTCCTAGTCTCAGTTTAAAAAAAAAAAAGAACAGTAAGAAAAAAAAAAGAGAAGCCAATGAAGTATTTGTCTTGACCCGAACTGTATCGCCACACTGACAATGACATAAGAATTAATCTTTCGGATGATTAAACAACAGTACCTTCGCTCTGTGCATACCCGTATCATAAGAAACAAATAAAAACGAAAGTAAACCAACTGGGTTTCCCAGCCTTAGTTCAACAGCAACAACAACAACAAAACCCCACACAAGTATGCGTCTTGAGTCGTTCCAAATCGCCACAGTCACAATACACAAAAGAAAGGATTTTACGTGTGATTTGACAACGTTACCTTCGTTCTGCGCATACCCGTATCAAAAGAAACAAATAAAAACGAAAGTAAACCAACTGGGTTTCCCAGCCTTAGTTCAACAACAACAACAACAAAACCCCACACAAGTATGCGTCTAGAGTCGTTCCAAATCGCCACAGTCACAATACACAAAAGAAAGGATTCTACGGGTGATTTGACAACGTTACTTTTGCTCTGCGCATACCCGTATCAAAAGAAACAGATGAAAAACACAAAAAGAACAAAGTGAATAAACAAGAGAACAAAGAAAGTCGGTTTCCCTGTTTCCGTTAAAAAAACAAAACAAAAACAAAATAAAACAAACAAAAGAACAACAACAAAAAAACAAAGCCGACGAAGAAATCTTTTGAGAGATTTAACATCAAGTTTTCTCCTGTTACTTTCTTTCTTTATTGTTACTTACTTTCTTTCTTTCTTTCTTTATTGTTACTTATTTCCTTTCTTTCTTTCTTTATTGTTTCTTTATTGTTACTTTCTTTCTTTCTTTCTTTATTGTTTCTTTCTTTCTTGTTACTTTCTTTATTGTTTCTTTATTGTTACTTTCTTTCTTTCTTGTTACTTTCTTTCTTTATTGTTACTTTATTTGTTTCTTTCTTTATTTGTTTCTTTCTTTATTGTTACTTTCTTCCTTTATTGTTACTTTCTTTCTTTCTTTCTTTCTTTATTGTTTCTTTCTTTCTTTCTTTCTTTATTTGTTACTTTCTTTCTTTATTGTTACTTACTTACATTCTTTCTTTATTGTTACTTTCTTCCATTCTTTCTTGTTTCTTTCTTTCTTTATTGTTACTTACTTACATTCTTTCTTTATTGTTACTTACTTACATTCTTTCTTTATTGTTACTTTCTTCCATTCTTTCTTGTTTCTTTCTTTCTTTCACACAGACACACACACACACATACACCCCCCCCCCACACACACACACCCCACAAAAAAACAAACAAAAACAACAACAACAAAAAACAACAACCCCCAAACAAAGTAAACAAACAAACAAACAAACAAAGGAACAAATAAATAACCAACTCAAACAAGCCGAACTGGGTTTTTCCAGGCTCGTGGCACTGGAAACAAACTAACTCGCGTCTCATGTAACTTCATGGCAGTGGTCGGTTCTCGTCAGCAGGCAGCTCTCTGAAGTCACTGAAGCATGCAGAGATCAATCGGGGGGGTCCCCAGCGAAAAAGTGGTCAGTGAACAAGTTTAACTCTTTCCATACGAACGGCGAAAGAGACGACGTTAACAGCGTTTCACCATCATCAAAATATTGCAAGCGGAAGGCTCTTATACTGAAGAGGTGAATGTTGACAAAGAATACCACAATTTCTGACGACGGAAGCTAAAGGTTGGGTCATTGAGACACCCACTGGACATCCGAGGGGTCTGTGTAGAGGAGAAGAGAGGACTGGCCGTACTGAGTGAGTTAACTCTTTCCATACGAACGGCGAAAGAGACGACGTTAACAGCGTTTCACCATCATCAAAATATTGCAAGCGGAAGGCTCTTATACTGAAGAGGTGAATGTTGACAAAGAATACCACAATTTCTGACGACGGAAGCTAAAGGTTGGGTCATTCAGACACCCACTGGACATCCGAGTGGTCTGTGTAGAGGAGAAGAGAGGACTGGCCGTACTGAGTGAGTTAACTCTTTCCATACGAACGGCGAAAGAGACGACGTTAACAGCGTTTCACCATCATCAAAATATTGCAAGCGGAAGGCTCTTATACTGAAGAGGTGAATGTTGACAAAGAATACCACAATTTCTGACGACGGAAGCTAAAGGTTGGGTCATTCAGACACCCACTGGACACCCGTCGAGGAGAAGAGAGGACTGGCCGTACTGAGTGAGTTAACCCCTTCACCGCCGTTCAGCGTTCAGCGAAA
>NC_134884.1:4278377-4288377 GCF_041734735.1 Babylonia areolata
CGATTTCCACAACGAAATTTCAGCCTTTCGGTGTCCTGGGAAAAAAAAGGGGGAAAAGGAGACGTACATTTTTCTTCTTCTGCAGCTAGCAACCGGAGCCAGCAAGCCTGGTGAAGCCGCTTTGGACGAAAACGGCCCTCGATCTCATGTGTTTGAAATCAGAGAGAATCAAACCCTCTTTATCCCCCTTTAGCGGGAGAAAGGGTGGCTGTTTTAGAAAGAAGCGCTGGATTTATTGCTGCAGCTGTTTCCTTCTTTTCCCCAATTCTGTTTTACAACTCACCCCCCCCCCCCCGCTCCTGTTTGTACCCTCCACCTCCTTCTCACCCACCCCTCCCTCCCTTCCCTGTTACTTCTGTTGTCGTCAAGGTTTCTGTCCCCTTTATCAAACTCTTTTCTTTCACGTATTTTCTTTCACGTAATTATATTTTGCTCCCCACTCCAACCGCCAAGACCTATTTGATTTTTAAATATATATATATATATATATATATTTTTTTTTTTCTTCCCCTCTTATCGAACTATTTTCTTTCACGTTATCTCTTCAATTTCACTGCCTATCATTTGAGCTTGAAAGGAGAGAGAGAGACAGAGAGAGAGACAGACAGACATACAGACAGACAGAGAGCGAGATACACACACACACACACACACACACACACACAGAGCCAGCCAGCCAGCCAGCCAGCCAGACAAATGCTACGAACATGCAAACAGACAGACGGGCAGACAGAAAGGAAACTATGTCCAGGGCACACGCTCCATCGTGGGATTGATTGATGGTGGGCGAACCTGAGTGTTGCCCACATCCAAGATCCACCCCTTTCCATTGGCAACAAGCACCTGAGCGAGTGAAACGGAGAGCACGAAGCCTTTGATCCTTAATCAACAATAACAATGGAGGCAGACCAACATAATCAGTAAAAAAAAACACCAAAAAACCCCAACCAACAAAAAAAAAACCAAACCCAACCACACACAAAAAACCCTAACGGACATGATGACAGCATCCTAACCCACTTCCAAGCAGCACTTACCTCATCTAAACTAAACTACCCTCCCCCTCCCTCACACACACACACACACACACACACACACACACACACGCACAGCTTCCTCTCCCCCCCCCCTCTCCCAAGTACCCCCCACATCAATCTATCCCTGCCGGTAAAAAGCAGCCAAAAGGCATTGGACGAGACACAGAGAGAAGACTCCGAAGGGGAAACGACTCAGACGGTAGCACGTTACTTGTATCCGTCCCCACACCTGCGCTCACACACGCTACACTACACTACACTACACTACACTACACTACACAGCACTACACACACACACACACACACACACACACACACACACACAGACGCGCACACACGCGCCAATCACCGAAATGTATAAGCTTTGGTCGCACGTCAATCACACACACACACACACACACACACACACACACACACACACACACCAACCCCCCACCACCCCCACGCAGACAATCCTTAAGGAAGCTCATCAACCAACAACAGACTACACGCCTCCAAACAGGCTAATCAGTGTCGGTTCCGCCAACCACCCCACCACCAAACCCAAACCCCACCCCGTACAAAACATCCCCCCCGGTCCCTTATCAGCGAGCTTCAGCTATTACATCGCTTGCACTTGACTGATGGAGCAGAAGCAGAAGCTGCCAGGCATACTTTGCAGGTGACGGGCTGACCACTTGGGAGGGGAGAGGAGGCTGGACGAACGAAGGTCTGTTCGCCAAGTGGGCCGGTGGAGCACGTCCATCACCCACGAGATAGATGCCTCCTGCCCTGGTCTTCTTCTTAATAATCACGGTGGTGTGTCGGAGGATTTGACGGGAGCGGAAAATGTCATGATCTAGGGGGGGGGGGCTGGTTTGGCATGGCTTGGCTTGGGTTTGGCTTAGTTTGGTTTTGGCTGGGTTTGGCTTGTTTTGTTTTAGCTTAGTTTGGCTTTGGCTTGGTTTGGCTTGGGTTTGTGTTGGTTTGGCTTGGGTTTGGCTTGGCTTGGTTTGTGTTGGTTTGGCTTGGCTTGGTTTGGCTTGGCTTGGCTTGGTTTGGTTTGGCTTGGCTTGGTTTGGCTTGGTTTGGTTTGGTTTGGCTTGGTTTGGTTTGGCTTGGTTTGGCTTGGCTTGGCTTGGTTTGGCTTGGTTTGGTTTGGTTTGGCTTGGTTTGGTTTGGCTTGGCTTAGCTCTTTTTGATTTGGTTTGGTTTGGCTTTGGCTTGGTTTGGGTTGGCTTTGGCTTGGTTTGGCTTTGCTTTGGCTTGGCTTGGCTTTGTGCGAGGGAACAAAAAGAAAGAACCTGGGGATGTGTGGGCTTCATGAGGTACATGGTGAAAGAACAAAAATAACATAGTGATGATGATGTGTAGGCTTTATGAGGTACATGGTGAAAGAAAAATAAAATAACATAGTGATGATGATGTGTGGGCTTTATGAAGTACATGGTGAAAGAACACAAATAACATAGTGATGATGATGTGTGGGCTTTATGAGGTACATGGTGAAAGAACAAAAATAACATAGTGATGATGATGTGTGTGCTTTATGAGGTACATGGTGAAAGAACAAAAAATAGCATAGTGATGATGATGGGTGGGCTTCATGAGGTACATGGTAAAAGAACAAAAATAACATAGTGATGATGATGTGTGTGCTTTATGAGGTACATGGTGAAAGAACAAAAAATAGCATAGTGATGATGATGTGTAGGCTTTATGAGGTACATGGTGAAAGAAAAATAAAATAACATAGTGATGATGATGTGTGGGCTTTATGAAGTACATGGTGAAAGAAAAAAATAAATAGTGATGATGATGTGTGGGTTTTCTGGGTGCAGGAAAACAGGGAGAGAACTATGATGTATCGGCTTCAGGGCTTCTGCCCCCCCCCCCCCCCCCCGAACCCCTTAAAAAAAGAAAGAAAAAGAAACAATAACAAAATAAAAAGAACACACACACACACACACAAAACCAAACACACACACACATACACACACGCACACAAAAAAACCCAAACACACACACACACACATACACAAACACACACACACACAGAGAAAAAAAATCCCCAGTGTGTGGGCTTACTGCGCACAGAAACTCCGACGATGTTTCAGCTTTCTGGGTGCAGTACACGAAATCATGTCAGGAATTTTGTTTTATGGTGGAACAGAAAAGAAGACGGTGAGTGGATTTTATGGGAACAAAAAAACAACAACAACGGAATGATGTAAGAGTTTGTCCATCAACAGACAATGACGTGATATATAGACTTTACAACTCCCCCCACGCCCCCCCCCCCCCCCCCCACCCCCGCACCCCCCTCCCCCCCCCCCCAAAAAATAATGTTGCGTACGACGTGTTTTATAGGAAACGAAACAGAACACACAGTGATGTACCAGAACAAAACCTGGATGATGCCAGGAAGAGTTTCCTGTGAATAAACAACAATTTATGAGTTTCACAAGAAAAGAAAACAACAGCAGCAACAGATGATGCAGCAGTAAAAACTTTCTAACAAATAATATTGATGCTTCACTGGAACAGACATCCAGATTATGGGGCTGGAAGAATTTTGCCCAATTAGTAAAATATACGAGAAGGAAACAAATTCAATAGAGCCATGGAAACGTTTTTTTTTTTTTGTCTTTTATCCTTTAAGACACAAACTTTGCTTTGCATATGTTCAACTTTTTTATTTATAAATTTTCAAACAACGTTCATAAATGGGTCTGGATCATCTGTAGCAAATGAAAATAACAAAACAAAAGAAAACGATCTGAAGCACTAAGAAATACGATCTGTAGCGATGATTTAAAAAAAAAAGAAAAATCTATAGCAATGATTACAAAATACTGCTGAAACCATAAATCACGTTGATTCCATGGAAACACTGTCACAATAAAAAAAAAGAAGAAGAAGAAAGTGCTTGTATAATAGAAAGCATGGATCGGCTTCCTTACACCGCCCCCCCTCCCTCCCAGAAACAACAACAACAACAACAAAACCAACAAAAAAACAAAGCAAAAAACAAGAACAAAACAAAGAAAAAACAGCACTAACAATCTTGACTTTGGCACACCATAGTAAAAGAAAAAGCACTTTCACAGAACGTCCTGTCATAACCGTGAGCACTGAAGTGGATGTTGCATCAGGTAACTGGACTGGAGGAGAATACACCGGTTACATCACATACAGGATATTTTTCATGGTTCAAGACATTTCTGTGCACGACACATTACTCACTATTACCTGGCAATTACTTACCATACTATAGAGACATTCAGGCTTTATGAAGAGCATGTGACAGAACTGTTTTCAGAGAAAAAAAATATTACAAAAAAATAGTTGGTGGGTATGCAACAAACTTCATAACCTTCAGCCCTGTACAGAAGGTTCTCTGCTTTGAAATCATCACATATACATTACACAACAACACAAACCAAAACAAAGACTCAATGGACATTCTCATAAAAAGTGGAGCCAGTGGTCATGGCTTATTTGATACTAATAATAAAATGAAGAGCTGTCAATATATCAAAAACAAAGACGTAAAATATGCGACGATATGTTCCATAGAGAATGATCATTGAAAGGAGAAACAACAAAAAAAAACAAAAACAAAAACGCCTGGATAAGTAGAAACTGAAGAAACGTTAAGTAAAGAAAACCCTGATGTAATTCTCATAATCAATAGAAGAAGGACAGACAGACAGACAGACAGACAAGAGGATGCAGGGAGCTCCTTCAAAAGACTTACGCCCAACCATTCCCTGCTACTTTGGCGCGAGCAGCGTTCTTCACTCACTCATTCGTTCACCGCGGATTTCTTTACTGCAGGGCCTGAGGGTAAACTTCAGCGGAGAAGAAAGGTGGACGGGAAACCAATTGTCTGCCACTCGGCCCCTTTCCGGCCTGGTCGGCTGAGTCAGAGAAGTGGGGAGGGAGGGGACTGGCTGGCCTGTGGCCATCTAGCACGCACCTCTCTCCTGACCACGTCTTGGAAATTAGTCTGTGTCCCTTGCTCTTCACCGTCCTCCAAACGATACTTCTTCCACTCCCAGAGGAAACTAACCAACTTTTCCTTTTTTCTCCTTTAAAGCCGATCCACATTAGTCTGCATAACTCCCACACCAATAGCTGGGTCTGGTTCTGTGCTTTACTGGTTTTCCAAGTCTGAGGAAATGAAGTCGGTCCTTTGTTCAAGGCAGTTTGATCTGATATCAAGGGTATTTATGTCGGGCAAAGATAATGAATTCTGTGTGTGGTCATTGGTGTCTGTGAAGCAAGGGTATGGACTTCTGAACGGAATGTTGATGAAGCCCAGGATTATGATGTTGTGGTTTCATAATATTGTGAAGGTAATGTATCTTTAATTCACAGTCCCTAGTTTTTAAACAATGATTACGTTTTCATAGAATACTAATGTCATTTTGTTCTGTTGCATTCATTTCGTATGATGTATGCTGAAGGGAAGAGTATGGAAAGATGAAAAGGGGAAAGAAAAATGAGGAAAAAACCTAAGAAAATGGGGCCATAAAAAAGAAGGGGAGAAAGAGGGGATGGAAAAAACCCATAGAAAAGAACAAGGAAAACGGGGCTATAGAAAAAATAAAAATAAAAAGAGGGAAAAGAAAGAAAATAATGGAAGGGATTTTTTTCAAAGCGTGGCAATGAACTCTACCTTTGAAGATGGCCAGCTTTGATCATATAACATATACATTGTCATCCTTGGTGTTATTATTCTCTTGCAGTGAGTATTTCATAGCTTTATTATTCTAAGATTCTGAGAGTATTCCATGTGGAATTTCAGCATTACAGTGGACAGTATCGTGATCATAATAATCATGCAGCTGAGACATTCTAGAAATTGATCCGAATCCATATTGCATCTCTACTGTGAATCGGTGCTTCAGAAGTATGACGAAACATTAGACAGATAAATATGTGAGTAAGTCATCAAACAGATTCACTTTCCTTATGTTTTTGTATGTGTGAGTAAAAAATACATCAAAGCTACACCCGTTTTATCACATGTAAACACACTCTCTCTTCTCTTCTCTCTCTCTCTCTCAACTCTTTCTTTCTCTCTCATCTCTCTCTTTCTCCGAACAGACACACTTTTCTGTGCCCTCATCTGAAGAGCAGAGCAGTGTGCCTGAGAGTGGGGAGGGGGCAGGTGTGGGGTACTGGAGTGGGGGTAGGTGAGGGTGAGAAGAATGAAGAGGGAATCACCCCTTCCTTCCAAAAGACTGACGCCCAACCATTCCCAGCTACTTTGGCGCGAGCAGCGTTCTTCACTCACTCATTCGTTCACCGCGGATTTCTTTACTGCAGGGCCTGAGGGTAAACTTCAGCGGAGAAGAAAGGTGGTCTGGAAACCAATTGTCTGCCACTCGGCCCCTTTCCGGCCTGGTCGGCTGAGTCAGAGAAGTGGGGAGGGAGGGGACTGGCTGGCCTGTGGCCATCTAGCACGCACCTCTCTCCTGACCACGTCTTGGAAATTAGTCTGTGTCCCTTGCTCTTCACCGTCCTCCAAACGATACTTCTTCCACTCCCAGAGGAAACTAACCAACTTTTCCTTTTTTCTCCTTTAAAGCTGATTCACATTAGTCTGCATAACTCCCACACCAATAGCTGGGTCTGGTTCAGTGCTTTACTGGTTTTCCAAGTCTGAGGAAATGAAGTCGGTCCTTTGTTCAAGGCAGTTTGATCTGATATCAAGGGTATTTATGTCGGGCAAAGATAATGAATTCTGTGTGTGGTCATTGGTGTCTGTGAAGCAAGGGTATGGACTTCTGAACGGAATGTTGATGAAGCCCAGGATTATGATGTTGTGGTTTCATAATATTGTGAAGGTAATGTATCTTTAATTCACAGTCCCTAGTTTTTAAACAATGATTACGTTTTCATAGAATACTAATGTCATTTTGTTCTCCTGCATTCATTTCGGATTGATATATATGAAGGGAAGAGTATGGAAAGATGAAAAGGGGAAAGAAAAATGAGGAAAAAACCTAAGAAAATGGGGCCATAAAAAAGAAGGGGAGAAAGGGATGGAAAAAACCCACAGAAAAGAACAAGGAAAACGGGGCTATAGAAAAAATAAAAATAAAAAGAGGGAAAAGAAAGAAAATAATGGAAGGGATTTTTTTCAAAGCATGGCAATGAACTCTGCCCTTAAAACATGCATTGTGAAGATGGCCAGCATTGATCACATAACACATACATTGTAATCCTTGGTTTGATTATGCATCAAAGCTATACCCTTCTTATTACATACACACACACACTCACTCTTCTCTCTCTCTCCTCTCCACTCTTTCTTTCTCTATCATCTCTCTCTCCCTTTCTCTGAACAGACACACTTTGTGCCCTCATGTGAAGAGCAGAGCAGTGTGCCTGAGAGTGGGTAGGAGGCAGGTGTGGGGTACTGGAGTGGGGGTAGGTGAGGGTGAGAAGAATGAAGAGGGAATCACCCCTTCCTTCCAAAAGACTTACGCCCAACCATTCCCTGCTACTTTGGCGCGAGCAGCGTTCTTCACTCACTCATTCGTTCACCGCGGATTTCTTTACTGCAGGGCCTGAGGGTAAACTTCAGCGGAGAAGAAAGGTGGACTGGAAACCAATTGTCTGCCACTCGGCCCCTTTCCGGCCTGGTCGGCTGAGTCAGAGAAGTGGGGGAGGGAGGGGACTGGCTGGCCTGTGGCCATCTAGCACGCACCTCTCTCCTGACCACGTCTTGGAAATTAGTCTGTGTCCCTTGCTCTTCACCGTCCTCCAAACGATACTTCTTCCACTCCCAGAGGAAACTAACCAACTTTTCCTTTTTTCTCCTTTAAAGCTGATTCACATTAGTCTGCATAACACCCACACCAATAGCTGGGTCTGGTTCAGTGCTTTACTGGTTTTCCAAGTCTGAGGAAATGAAGTTGGTCCTTTGTTCAAGGCAGTTTGATCTGATATCAAGGGTATTTATGTCGGGCAAAGATAATGAATTCTGTGTGTGGTCATCGGTGTCTGTGAAGCAAGGGTATGGACTTCTGAAAGAAATGTTGTTGAAGCCCAGGATTATGATGTTGTGGTTTCATAATATTGTGAAGGTAAAATGTCTTTAATTCACAGTCTCTAGTTTTTAAACACTGATTACATTTTCATAGAATACTAATGTCATTTTGTTCTATTGCATTCATTTCGTATGATGTATGCTGATGAGGAGAGCATGGAAAGATGAAAAATAAAAACAAAATGGGGAAAAAACCTCAGAAAATGAGGCCATACAAAAGAAGGGGAGAAAGAGGGGACAGAAGAAACCTTGAAAAGAACAAAATAGGGCCATAGAAAACATAAGAATAAAAAAGGGAAAAGAAAGAAAATAATGGAAGGGATTTTTTTCAAAGCATGGCAATGAACTCTACCTTTGAAGATGGCCAGCATTGATCCCATAACATATACATTGTAATCCTTGGTGTTATTATTCTCTTGCAGTGAGTATTTCATAGCTTTATTATTCTAAGATTCTGAGAGTATTCCATGTGGAATTTCAGCATTACAGTGGACAGTATCGTGATCGTAATACTCACGCAACTGAGACATTGTAGAAATCGATCCAGATCCATATTGCATCTCTACTGTGAACTGGTGCTTTAGAAGCTAAACGAAACATTGGACACAGAAATATGTGAGTAAGTTATCAAACAGATTCACTTTCCTTATGTTTTTGTATTTGTGAGTGAAACATACATCAAAGCTGTACCCTTCTTATTACATACACACATACTCACTCTTCTCTTCTCTCTCTCATTCTCTCTTCCTCTCTCTCTCTTTCTCTGAACAGACACACTTTTCTGTACCCTCATCTGAAGAGCAGAACAGTGTGCCTGAGAGTGGGTAGGGGGCAGGTGTGGGGTACTGGAGTGGGGGTAGGTGAGGGTGAGAAGAATGAAGAGGGAATCACCCCTTCCTTCCAAAAGACTGACGCCCAACCATTCCCAGCTACTTTGGCGCGAGCAGCGTTCTTCACTCACTCATTCGTTCACCGCGGATTTCTTTACTGCAGGGCCTGAGGGTAAACTTCAGCAGAGAAGAAAGGTGGACGGGAAACCAATTGTCTGCCACTCGGCCCCTTTCCGGCCTGGTCGGCTGAGTCAGAGAAGTGGGGAGGGAGGGGACTGGCTGGCCTGTGGCCATCTAGCACGCACCTCTCTCCTGACCACGTCTTGCAAATTAGTCTGTGTCCCTTGCTCTTCACCGTCCTCCAAACGATACTTCTTCCACTCCCAGAGGAAATTGACCAACTTTTCCTTTGCTCTAATTTACTGCTGATCCAGTTTATTCTGTCTGACTGCAAACCAATGGTGGGATTAGCTTCAGTTATTCACTAGTTTCCAAGTCTGTGGAGGAGAGTTGGTTCAGTCCGGGATCAACAGCATTTACACACAGACATTTAATCAAATGTGTGTTCATCGATCTGTTGGAGTTGAAAACATGATTTTTATTTTGTGTAAGTACTTTTTAAGTGTATCGTTATTTATGCTATGTTTCTGAACAGTTACTTTGTTTTGTTAGTAATGTGTCATTGTAACTTAGTTTTATGATATGAGCACTAGTTCATGACATTGCTGTTTTGTAATCCTATGGCTGATCTAACTCAGCTGTATTAATTTAAAAAAAAAATACATTACCTTACTAGGAAATAACCAAAGAGAAAATGCACCATATGTACGCGTGATTGTATGCATGTGTGTGTGTGCGTGCGCGTGTGCGTGCGAGTATGTGTGTGTGTGTGTGTGTGTGTGTGTGTGTGTGATTATACCCACGAGAATGTGTTGGTGCGGATGCACCTAAGTATATGCCTACCTTCCTATCCGTCTTCTATCTCTGTCTTCCTCTGTCTGTCTGTCCCCTTCTCTCTCTCTCTCTCTTTGTCTCCCCCCCCCCCCAAACCCCCTGTACGTCTGTCTCCTCCTCCTCCCTCTCTCTCT
>NC_134884.1:4300877-4303377 GCF_041734735.1 Babylonia areolata
ACTGTGTGTAGTATGGAACTGACCAATGGCGTAGTTCGGTCAACGTAGGCATTTAGTCACGTGTAACTGTCAAAAAGTTAGAACCAAGCAATGAAACTGGCACCTGGAATGCAGAAGAACGTAGGTTTATACTTGATTGATTGATGTGGATACTTATATAGCGCCTATCCTCGGTCAGAGACCAAGCTCTAAGCGCTTTACATACACGGGGACATTTGCACCACAGGCTGCCTACCTGGGTAGAGCCGACTGACGGCTGCGCTCATCATTCGTTTCCTGTGTCATTCAATCAGATTTCAGACGCACACGCATACACACTCAGACAGACATCTAACATTTTACGTGTATGACCGTTTTTTTATTTATTTACCCCGCCATGTAGGCAGCCATACTCCGTTTTCGGGGGTGTGCATGCTGGCTATATTCTTGTTTCCATAACCCACCGAACGCTGACATGGATGACAGGATCTTTAACGTGCGTATTTGATCTCAGTTCCTACTTACGGTTAAGATCATGTCTGTATGTCTCACGCGGCTTTCACTATCTCCTGATAATCATAAATAAAGAAAGGGTAAAAAAAAAAGGAAGGAAGGGAGGAAAGAAAGAAAGAAAGAAGGAAAGAAAGGAAGAAAGAAAGATAGAAAGAAAAGAAGAAGAAGAAAATATCGTAACACATATACATTACATCTGTCACTTATTTATTTATTTTTTTATTCAACATACTAATGTTGGGTAAAAATAAAGACAAGAAAGAAAGAACATATGGTAAACATATACACAAAGCCTGTCACTTTTTGCAACATCCTAATAAATGGGTAAAATAAAGAAAAGAAAAAAAAAAAGAAAAAAAGAAAAAGAAAGAAAGAAAATATAGTGAACACACACACACACACACACACACACACACACACAGATATATATATATATCAGAGAGAGAGAAAGAGAGAGAGAGAGAGAGAGAGAGAGAGAGAGAGAGAGAGTATACGAAATCTGTCACTTTTTGTCAACAAACTGATGATGGGAAAGAAAAAAAAGGGATACAAATAAAGGAAGGGGGAAAGAATGAAAGGAACGGAGGAAAAAGAAAGAAAGGAATGAAGGAAGAAAGAAAGGAAGGAAGGAAGGAAGGAAGGAAGGAAGGAAGAATGTATTGTTTGACACGGTTTTCGCCACGCAATTTATGGAAAACATAGAATAAAAAAAAGAAAGAAGAAATAAAAATAAAAACAAAACCCAAACAAACAAACAAACAAAAACAGAAAGAAAGAAAGAAAGAAAGACAGGGAAAAAAAAAGGTATAGATTACGTCTGACACTTTTTCATCACGCAATTTATGGAAAACAAGGAAAATAAAGAAGAAATCAAAAGGGAAGAAGAAAGAAAGTAAGAAAGAAAGAAATAACGAAAGAAAGACAGAAAGAAAGAAAGACAGGAAGAAAGAAAGAAAGCATTGTAAAATGCTGATTACGTCTGATACTGTTTTCACCACGGAATTTATGGAAAGAAAGAAAGAAATAACGAAAGAAAGAAAGAAAGAAGGTATAGATTACGTCTGATACTTTTTCATCACGCAATTTATGGAAAGCAAGGAAAATAAAGAAGAAATCAAAAGGAAGAAGAAAGAAAAAAAGAAAGAAAGAAAATATATGGTGTATATCACGTCTGGCACTGTTTCACGACGGGAATGACGGATACAGAAAGAAAATATGGATAAACTAAAAGAGGGAAGAACACAAAGAAAGAAAGGAAGAAAGAAAGAAAGAAAAGAAAGAAAGAAAAGTAAGAAAGAAAGAAAGGAAGAAAGGAAGAAAGAAAGAAAAGAAAGAAAGGAAGGAAGAAAGAAAGGAAGGAAGGAAGAAAAAAAAGGAACGGAGAAAGAAAGAAAGAAAGAAAGGAAATAATTCATGAAAGAAAGAAAGGAAGAAAGAAAGAGAGAAAAGAAAGAATTCAAGAAAGAAAGGAAGAAATAAATAAACAAAGAAAGGAAGGAAGGAAGGAAGAAAAGAAAGAAAGAAAAGAAAGAAAGGAAGCATGATGACATGCAGATGAGGTCTGGCACTGTTTTTCACCAAGTAAATAGTGGCAGAGAAAGAATTCAAGAA
This sequence comes from Babylonia areolata, assembly GCF_041734735.1. Classification (NCBI taxonomy): domain Eukaryota; kingdom Metazoa; phylum Mollusca; class Gastropoda; order Neogastropoda; family Buccinidae; genus Babylonia; species Babylonia areolata. The sequence continues at coordinate 4,302,981 of NC_134884.1, forward strand.
GGAAAGGAAGAAAGAAAGAAAGAAATGAAGAAAGAAAGAAATAAAGAAAGTAAAAAAAAAAAAGAAAAAAAAGAAGAAAAGAAAGAAAGGAAGCATGATGACATGCAGATGAGGTCTGGCACTGTTTTCACCAAGTAAATGGTGGCAGAGAAAGAATTCAAAAAAGACAGAAAAGATAAAAAAAAAAAAAAAAAAAAGAAAGAAAGAAAGAAAGAAGGAAGGACAGAAAAAGTACGACAAGAAATAGTCTGGCACTTTTTCACGACTGAATAGAAAGAACATACAACGAAAAGAAGAAAAGAAAGAAAGAAAGAAAGAAAGACAGACAGACAGACAGACACACAGACTGACAGACAGACAGACAGAAAGAATTTAAGAAAGAAAGAAAGAAAGAAAG
>NC_134884.1:4310877-4313377 GCF_041734735.1 Babylonia areolata
AAGGGGCGAGAGCGGGATTCGAACCCAGACCCTCACAGACTCTCTGTATAGGTAGACGAGCGTCTTGACCACCCCGCAACCTTCCTCCCAACAAAGACAAATAGACGGAGGAGCCAGAGGCCAGGGAAATAGCCAGCCAGCTAGAAAGACGGCGACATGAAAGAAGACAGACGGGCGCAACAGCCGAGTGGTTTAAAGCGTTGGACTTTCAATCTGAGGGTCCCGGGTTCGAATCTCGGTAACGGCGCCTGGTGGGTAAAGGGTGGAGATTTTTTTTTTTCCCGATCTCCCAGGTCAACATATGTGCAGACCTGCTAGTTAGTGCCTGAACCCCCTTCGTGTGCATACCGCAAGCAGAAGATCAAATACGCAGGTAAAAGATCCTGTAATCCATGTCAGCGTTCGGTGGGTTATGGAAACAATGGGAACATACCCAGCATGCACACCCCCGAAAGCGGGAGTATGGCTGCCTACATGGCGGGGTACAAACGGTCCTACACGTAAAAGCCCACTCGTGTACATACGAGTGAACGTGGGAGTTGCAGCCCACGAACGCAGAAGAAGAAGAAGAAGACAGATCCCGTTTCATCCCATCTGTTGTTTTCTCAGGGAGGAAGGTGGCAGAGTGGTTAAGAAGCTCATCTGCCAATACAGTGTTTGAGACCAAACTGAACAGAGTGTGGAAAAGTAACACCCGATTCTCCACAAAATTTGTATTTGTATTTGTATTTCTTTTTATCACAACAGATTTCTCTGTGTGAAATTCGGGCTGCTCTCCCCAGGGAGAGCGCGTCGCTACACTACAACGCCACCCATTTTTTTGTGTGTATTTTTTCCTGCGTGCAGTTTTATTTGTTTTTCCTATCGAAGTGGATTTTTCTACAGAATTTTGCCAGGAACAACCCTTTTGTTGCCGTGGGTTCTTTTACGTGCGCTAAGTGCATGCTGCACACGGGACCTCGGTTTATCGTCTCATCCGAATGACTAGCGTCCAGACCACCACTCAAGGTCTAGTGGAGGGGGAGAAAATATCGGCGGCTGAGCCGTGATTCGAACCAACGCGCTCAGATTCTCTCGCTTCCTAAACGGACGCGTTACCTCTAGGCCATCACTCCACAAAGCTCTACAAAACCCTGGTAGTCTCCATTGTACTGTATGGTTGCGAGGCATGGACACTGACGGCCGAAACTGAAAGGAAGATCCAGGCCTTCGAGAACAAATGCCTGAGGAAGCTCCTTCAAATTCCTGGATCGAGCACAGGACCAATGAACATGTACGGAGCAGAATTGAGAACCTTGCTGGACCTCAGGAACCTCTCCTTTCAACTGTGAAGAGACGCAAGCTGATATGGTTTGGACACAACACTCGACACACCAGCTTGTCCAAAACAATCATGCAAGGCACCATCGAGGGCGGGAGAAGAAGAGGAAGACAGCGGAAGAACTGGCATGAGAACATCAAACAATGGACCCGACTCCACACACGTGAGCTGCTGCCGGTGGCTGCCGACAGAGACAGATGGAGAAGGGAGGTTGCGTCTGCGGTCCTCAGGCTTCCCCCAACGACTACTTTGTAGTCATGGGCCGGGGAGGGTGGGAGGGGGGGGGGGGCGGGAGGAGAGGGAGGGTTTGGGTTCGGTTCCCCCGCTCTCTCACCCGTTTGACTAGAAAAAAAAAAACAAAAAAAAACTGGGGCGTCTAGTCATTCGGATGCGTCAAGTGCATATGCTTTAGTAACCTGACAATTGAGCATATAATTTTTCACAGAAGCTTGATGAAGCCTTTTGTACACGAAAGTGTGTCTTCACAAGTGACTGAGAACGTTGATGTTTTTGACTTTTTGCATTCATTATCAGTTGTTTCGCTTGTCAGTTTAACGACTTCTCTTTTACGAAGTCCTTTAAGTAATTTCCTGTAACTGTATTTAGAGGTTATTTTTATTTTTATTTATTTTTTCTTCCAAATTTCACCCACATTTTTACCCTCATTTGCCCAGTTTCTCCAAACCCTCCATTCATCCACATCTCCCACCCCTTCTAACCGATAATACTCAGATGTATTCATAAATACTTTAACAAAATGTCTTCAATCACCGATATGTGTGACGGGACATTAAAACAAAATTCCTCCTCCTCATTCGGATGAGACAATAAACCGAGGTCCCGTGCGCAGCATGCATTTGGTGCAACTGAAAAGGAAACCCAGTGCATTAGAAAGGGTTGTCCTCTGGAGAAATCCTGTGGGAGAAATCAACTCTGATAGGAACACAGATATATACGCATGCACTCAAGGCCTGACTAAGCGCGTTGGGTTATGCTGCTGGTCAGGCATCTGCCTTGCAGATGTGGTGTGGTGCAAAATGAATCTGTCCGAACGCAGTGACGCCTCCTTGAGAAACGGAAACTGTCTCTGACGGACTGGAATCAGGATGGGGCTTGGCTCACGGAAATGGCTTCGCTCGCCTCGTTAATGGGACAGGTGTGAGAGCCCGAGTGGTTAAA
>NC_134884.1:4318377-4328377 GCF_041734735.1 Babylonia areolata
CACACACACACAAACACACACACACACACACACACACACACACACACACACACATACAGCACACCGAAACACAAACATGCAAAGTGCGTCACGCATTTTTTTTTCTCCGCAATACTGCAGCTCTTCTGACGCCCTGGAAACTCCTGCCTGCCAGTGCAGCCTGTCATTGGTGGCATGGCCCAACTAATACCTCTTTCCTGTGTGCATGAACCGTCTAAAGCTTGTCACTGTTGGTATGCCCTAACAAATACCCCTTTCCTGTGTGCATGAATTGTTACACAGATTGTCGTTGCTGGCATGCCTCAACTGATACCTTTCTCTTGTGTGCATGAATTGTTACACAGATTGTCATTGTTGGCATTTCCCGGCTTATACCGCTTTCCTGTGAGCATGAATCGTCTAAAGCTTGTTACTGTTGGTATGCCCTAACAAATACCCCTTTCCTGTGTGCATGAATTGTTACAGATTGTCACTGTTGGCATGCCTCAACTAACACCTCTTTTCTGTGTGCATGAATTGTTACACAGATTGTCATTGCTGGCATGCCTCAACTAACACCTCTTTTCTGTGTGCATGAATCGTTACACAGATTGTCATTGCTGGCATGCCTCAACCAATACCTCTTTTCTGTGTGCATGAATCGTTACACAGATTGTCATTGCTGGCATGCCTCAACTAATACCTCTTTTCTCTGTGCATGAATCGTTACACAGATTGTCAATGCTGGCATGCCTCAACCAATACCTCTTTTCTCTGTGCATGAATCGTTACACAGGTTGTCATTGCTGGCATGCCTCAACTAATACCTCTTTTCTGTGTGCATGAATTGTTCAGATCAAGTCATTGCTGGCATGCCTCAACTTATACCTCTTTCCTGTGTGCATGAATCGTTACACAGATTGTCACTGGTGGCATGCCTCAACTAATACCTCTTTTCTCTGTGCATGAATCGTTACACAGATTGTCACTGGTGGCATGCCTCAACTAATACCTCTTTTCTCTGTGCATGAATCGTTACACAGATTGTCATTGGTGGCATGCCTCAACTAATACCTCTTTTCTCTGTGCATGAATCGTTACACAGATTGTCATTGGTGGCATGCCTCAACTAATACCTCTTTTCTCTGTGCATGAATTGTTACACAGATTGTCAATGCTGGCACGCCCCAACTAATACCTCTTTTCTGTGTGCATGAATCGTTACACAGATTGTCATTGCTGGCATGCCTCAACTAATACCTCTTTTCTGTGTGCATGAATTGTTACACAGATTGTCATTGCTGGCATGCCTCAACCAATACCTCTTTTCTCTGTGCATGAATTGTTACACAGATTGTCATTGGTGGCATGCCTCAACTGATACCTTTCCTGCGACCATGAATCGTCCACATCACCTCTTCCTCACAACCCACTCTCCTCTCCCCCACCCCTTCTTACCCCCACCCCCACTACCCTCACACTGCTATAACAGTGGTCCTATTACGGCATGGCCTGACAGCCTCATCCAGCAACATCCGTCACAGTCGGAGTGTTTCTACAGGGCCTGACAACCTCATCCAGCAACATCCGTCATATTCTGAGTGTTTCTACAGGGCATGTTAACCTCATCCAACAACATCCGTCACATTCTGAGTGTTTCTACAGGGCCTGTTAACCTCATCCAACAGCATCCGTCATATTCTGAGTGTTTCTACAGGGCCTGCTAACCTCATCCAACAACATCCGTCACATTCTGAGTGTTTCTACAGGGCCTGCAAACCTCATCCAGCAACATCCGTCATATTCTGAGTGTTTCTACAGGGCCTGTTAACCTCATCCAACAACATCCGTCATATTCTGAGTGTTTCTACAGGGCCTGCTAACCTCATCCAACAACATCCGTCATATTCTGAGTGTTTCTACAGGGCCTGCTAACCTCATCCAGCAACATTCGTCACATTCTGAGTGTTTCTACAGGACATGTTAACCTCATCCAGCAACATCCGTCATATTCTGAGTGTTTCTACAGGGCCTGCTAACCTCATCCAACAACATCCGTCATATTCTGAGTGTTTCTACAGGGCCTGCTAACCTCATCCAACAACACTGGTCACACTCTGAGTGTTTCTACAGGGCCTGTTAACCTCATCCAGCAACATCCGTCACATTCTGAGTGTTTCTACAGGGCCTGCTAACCTCATCCAGCAACATCCGTCACATTCTGAGTGTTTCTACAGGGCCTGCTAACCTCATCCAGCAACATCCGTCATATTCTGAGTGTTTCTACAGGGCCTGCTAACCTCATCCAGCAACATCCGTCATTCTGGGTGTTTCTACAGGGCCTGTTAACCTCATCCAGCAACATCCGTCATATTCTGAGTGTTTCTACAGGGCCTGACAGCCTCATCCAGCAACATCCGTCACATTCTGAGTGTTTCTACAGGGCATGTTAACCTCATCCAGCAACATCTGTCACATTCTGAGTGTTTCTACAGGGCCTGCTAACCTCATCCAGCAACATCCGTCATATTCTGAGTGTTTCTACAGGGCCTGTTAACCTCATCCAGCAACATCCGTCACATTCTGAGTGTTTCTACAGGGCCTGCTAACCTCATCCAGCAACACCCGTCACATTCTGAGTGTTTCTACAGAAGGTATCCTTTTCTTGTGGAAGCGAAACAACACCACCCTCGTCGCCCTGTGCACGATCGTTGTTGTCGTTGTGCAAACAGTACGGTAACAGTCAGGAGTCATTTCTGTTTGCTGTTGTTGTTTTTGCTGGTGTCTCGTTTAACTCACTCCACACGAACGGCGAAAGAATCGACGTTAACAGCGTTTCACCCCAATTACCATCATCAAAATATTGAAAGCGGAAGGCTCTTACACTGAAGAGGTGAATGTTGACAAAGAATACCACAATTCTGACGACGGAAGCTAAAGGTTGGGTCATTCAGACACCCACTGGACATCCGAGGGGTCTGTGTAGAGGAGAAGAGAGGACTGGCCGTACTGAGTGAGTTAATCAACGCTCACGGAAGGGGAAGTAAAACTACGGTAGAATTCAAAATAAAACTTCTGCGTTCATGGGCTGCAACTCCCACGTTCACTCGTATATACGCGAATGGGCTTTTACGTGTATGACCGTTTTTAACCCGCCATGTAGGCAGCCATACTCCGCTTTCGGGGGTGTGCATGCTGGGTATGTTCTTGTTTCCATAACCCACCGAACGCTGACATGGATTACAGGATCTTTAACGTGCGTATTTGATCTTCTGCTTGTGTATACACACGAAGGGGGGTTCAGGCACTAGCAGGTCTGCACATATGTTGACCTGGGAGATCGTAAAAATCTCCACCCTTTACCCACCAGGCGCCGTCACCGTGATTCGAACCCCGGACCCTCAGACTGAAAGTCCAGCGCTTTAACCACTCGGCTATTGCACCCGTCTCAAAATAAAACAACAGGGAACTATGCTGGAAATAACGCCTAGTCTGATGGAACTTGCTGAAGTGCTATTTTTAGATTATATATATATGTATATTTTTTGTTTCCTTTCGTGGTTCAACTGCCGTTTTTTTTTTCTTTCTGAAGGACCTTGATGTTGCTTTCTTTACCTGTCAGCCAGTCATTCACTCATATTGTCAATCCGTCAGTCTGTCTATCAATATCTAATGAACTGAGCTTTTAATTGTACATACTGTTTTGTTGTTTTCAGATGCCATGTTGGCGTGTTATCGGCTTCAGTTTATTGTAATTTTGTTTTCATACTACTACTACTACTACTAATAATAATAACAATGATAATAACAATGACAGTAATAATAATGATGATGATGATGATAATGATAATGGTAATAATTTTGTTTTGAGAGTGAATTTTTTTCTCTCCGATTTTTTGTTGTTGTTGTTGTCAGCATAGCACTGTGGTTAAAAGGGGGGGAAAAAAAGAACGGCAATGTTGAATAAAAAAACACAAAAACACATGTATCTTCTTTGAATCACCCCCCCCCTCCTCTTCCTTGCTTGGCAGTCCCTTTACCAGGGCAGCTGGGACATTCAGTTTGTATGCCAGCCCTTCAGTCAGCGACTCGACGTGTCTGCCAGAAGGACCAAGATGTTAATCCGCAGTTCTGGAGCAGTAAGGCTCCATCCAGCTTGGCACACACACACACACATACACACACACACACACACACACACTGGATTGATGGTTTAATGCCAGCACAATGGAAACAGTCTATTGTGATACCAGTTCATAAACAAGGAAAATGCAAAACAGATAAGAGCAGTTACAGGCCAATTGCACTAACATCACATACTGGTAAACTAATGGAAAGAATAATTTTGAGAAGGCTGATGTACTATTGTCATAAAAATAAGATTATCCCAATTAACCAAGCGGGCTTTCAGAGAGGTAGATCTGCAATTGATAATTTGGTAAAACTTACAACACATGTAAAACAACAATTCGCTAGAAGGAAAAACGTTCTTGCAACTTTTTTTGATGTGAAGAAAGCCTATGATCAAGTTTGGCATGCAAAGTTACTCTTTAAACTGAAATCTGTTGGCTTTTCAGGACATCTCTATGATTATATCAAAGATTTCCTGAGTGAAAGAAGTATACAGGTACGGGTCGGGAATACATACTCAAATCCTAAAACTCTTCACATGGGATTACCCCAAGGTTCTGTTATTGCCCCTGTTTTATTTAATATCTTGTTGAATGACTTACCCAAACACTTATCAAATGATGTGATCCTAGTGCAATACGCAGATGATATATGTATGTGGATGAATGTAACTATGAAACGGAATACATCCAAAAGGGCTTTAAACTATATCAAGAAAATATACCAACGAGAAATAGATAGATTAAATAGATATATTGCTGATAATGGTCTCACATTATCATCAGAAAAAACACATATTATGCTTTTTAACAATGGTACAAACCCAGAAGAGTTACCAACATTTAAGATTGAAAATGAGACAATTCAGTATAAAGATACTGTTAAGTTTTTAGGATTGATACTTACTTCAAAACTAACTTGGAACAGCCATATTGAATATATATTAACAAAAGCAAGAAAATCTTTAAACTTACTCAAAATTGTGAGTAAACAATACTGGGGACAAGATACAACGATTTTGAAACATTTATCATCATCACTTATTCGATCCAAACTATCCTATGGACAAGAAGTCTTTTTCAATGCTCCAAAATATTTGCTAAAGAAACTTCAAAGCATAGACTGCAAAGCATATAGACTTGCCCTTGGTGTACCTTTCCATGCATCGACCCTCGGAACATACAAAGAAATAGGAGTACTACCTTTAGATGAATACCGAAACCTCGCATGTGCTAAATACGTACTGAGAAGCTCAACAACTGAAAATTATACATCAGAGGAAGTAAAAATTACATCCGAAAACAACTTCCCCAAAAGAGCTAAAAACATATCTTATTTAACTCCCATTGGCACGTTTGTGTCAAACCTGTTCGAAAAATCTAAAATTAATTCAGATGACGTAGACACACAGAAGACCGTAAGTCCATACCCCATCTGGGAGATGAATAAAGCACATTTTGATGTTAATCATACTGACATTAAAAAGAATGAAAATCCGAATATCATGGCAACGGAAGTCCGAGTACACCTTCAAAATAGATACCGTGATCATTTACAGATCTACACAGATGGCTCACTATTAGACAATGGCCAAGCAGGTTCAGCTTTCGTTATACCAGAACTGAAAACGGAAAGATCATACTATATTGGTAAAAATCGTTCAATATTCACTGCTGAACTTATTGCTGTTCTTATGGCTCTAAATCATATTCTTGATCTTCCAATTTGCCTTCTACAAGTCTTGTTTTGCGTTGATTCCAAATCTGTATTATGTGCTTTAAACTCACCAAATTGTAAGAACAAATCTAAAATCATACTAGAAATCAGCCACATTTTACATCTTTTAAGCTTGAAAGGAACACATATTACGTTTTTCTGGGTTCCTTCACATCTTGGTATTCTCTACAATGAATGGGCTGACAGGGCTGCAAGAAAAGGTGCAAAGAACGAACAGGGAACCATAGAACTTTATGTGCCTCTATCTGTACAAGAGGGTTATCGAATACTAGAAAAAACATCGTGGAACAAAGTCAGAGAATTATACCAAGAAAACGGCAAAGCTTTAAACCATAGTGTAATTAATGGTCAACAACCGGGAACTATCAATCAGTCAAATACATACAGTAATTCAATAAGATTAAGGCAGATTCATACATTATCAAACAGGATAAAACTGAACGCTTTTGTAACAAAGTTCAGCAAAGATGTCAGATGTATATGTGGAGAACATATTTCTAGCAACCATGTAATATTCGAATGTCAGAATCTAAAATGTTTTTTGCCAGACTTCACCAAAAGTTCTTTTGAATGTGTTATTAACAATTCCAATATGTTATTTGTTATTGCAGAAGGTTTGCTGCATAGTCCTATAGGACATTTGTTATAGATGTTATATTTGTTTGATGTTGGCGTTTATAACGTTTCCATTTTTCCTAGCGTTGTCTCTCCCTATTCACCCTCCACACATACACACACTTTTACCCCTCCCCCTCTCACAGCCCCTACCCCCACGGGTTTTTTTTTTTTTTTTTTTTTTTTTTTTTCCCGTCTAATATCACTTCAAGTGGAAAGACGTTAAACTGAAGACAACAACAACAACACACACACACGCACGCACACACACACACACACACACACACACACACACACGCACACACACACACACACACACACAGACAGTGGGTCGGGTGTCTTTTCGGGTTTCTGGTATGTTTGGAACAGGATCTGCTGCTTCGTCAAGGGAAGCACAAGCGCGCGCGCACACACACACACACACACACACACACACACACACACACGTGCGCGCATACAGACACAGAGACAGGGAGAAACAAATAACGCCAACACCAACACCCCTAAAACAACAACAAATAACAAACACCCCCCCACCCCCCAAAAAAAGGAACCCCAACAACAAAAACAAAACCTGACAAACAAAACAAAACAGAAACACCCACACGCTTTTTATGTTGAAATGCCCAAACCTACTCATTAATAAACCATCCAAACCCCATCTCTCGCACCCCCCTCTCCCCTCATCCCCCCCCCTCCCCCCCCCCCCCCCCCCCTCCGACCTCTTCAAAAACACACATACATACATCAACAGCAAAATGCAGTGTACTGCGACAGTTTTACAAATACTCTCCAGCTTCCAGTTGGAAGCCAGTTGTATTGCTCGGACGGAAGAGCCTAGTATGGTCGTAACCCTGCTACTAACTGTGTGATAGTATGGAACTGGAGTGGAGTGATGGCCTAGAGGTAACGCGTCCGCCTAGGAAGCGAGAGAATCTGAGCGGGCTGGTTCGAATCACGGTTCAGCCGCCGATATTTTCTCCCCCTCCACTAGACCTTGAGTGGTGGTCTGGACGCTAGTCATTCGGATGAGACTATAAACCGAGGTCCCGTGTGCAGCATGCACTTAGCGCACGTAAAAGAACCCACGGCAACAAAAGGGTTGTTCCTGGCAAAATTCTGTAGAAAAATCCACATCGATAGGAAAAACAAATAAAACTGCATGCAGGAAAAACATACAAAAAAAAAAAAAAAAAAAAAAGGGTGGCGCTGTAGTGTAGCGACGCGCTCTCCCTGGGGGAGAGCAGCCCGAATTTCACACAGAGAAATCTGTTGTGATAAAAAGAAATACACATACAAATACAAACTGACCAATGGCGTACGTAGTTCGGTCAACGTAGGCATTGAGTTACGTGTAACTGTCAAAAAGTTAGAACCAAGCAACGCAACTAGCACCTGCAGACAGAACTGCACGGGGTTGCTGCTGGTCGCTTGCAGTCTGCTCAGCAGTTTGACGGGCTTCCCGGGGCAATCCACGCTGACTCGCTTTCCACTTTGACGCTCAAACACGTCTATCCATAAAGCACGTGTTTAATCGGGCCGCTCGGCAATCGATAGAAGAGAGTATCGTTCGCAGTTGCTGAGAGCTTCTGAGATGTTGTTGTTGATGTTGCTGTTGTTGCTATTGATGTTGTTGTTGTTGTTGTTATTGTTGTTGTTATTGTTGTTGTTGTTGTTGTTGCTATTGATGTTGTTGTTGCTACTGATGTTGTTGCTGATGTTGTTGTTGTATCTATTGATGTTGTTGTTGCTATTGATGTGTTTGTTATTGTTGTTGCTATTGATGTTATTGTTGTTGTTGCTATTGATGTTGTTGTTGCTATTGATGTTGTTGTTGCTGTTGTTGCTGTTGATGTTGTTGTTGCTATTGATGTGGTTGTTATTGTTGATGTTGCTATTGATGTTGTTATTGTTGTCGTTGCTATTGATGTTGTTGTTGTTATTGATGTTCTTATATTTGTTGTTGCTATTGATGTTGTGTTGCTATTGATGCTCTTGCTGCTGAGATCGTTTGTTTGTTGTGCTGCTGACAAACTGAACTTATATCCATAAATAACGTGTTTTAATCGGTCAGCGCGAGAATTCTATCTAAGGCATCATTTTGTTGGAGCATCGTTCGCTGTCGGTTGGAGATAAGAGTTGAAGTCATTGCTGTTGCTGATGAGATTGATATTATTTGTTGTGCTGCTGGCATTATAATAAAAATAATAATAATGGTATTTATATAGCGCTGGATCTTGTGCAGAGACAAATAAAAGCGCTTTCGCACCAGTCATTCACACGCATGCATAACTCTAATACTGCAGAAACTAAAGACAAGGAAGGGCAGGCAAGGGAGGCTATTTTGGGAAGAGGTGGGTTTTAAGGCCAGACTTCAAAGAGCTGAGTGTGGAGACTTGACGAAGCGAAAAAGGAAGTTCATTCCAATCGCAAGGTCCAGAAACAGAGAAAGAACGGCGGCCAATAGTCGAGTGTTTGAATCTGGGTATGCGTAAACAGAGTGGATCCGAGGCCGATCGTAGTGAGCGAGATGGAGTGTAGAGGTGAAGGCAGCCGCAGAGATAGGAAGGGGCAGTTTTGTGAATGCATCTATAACATAGAGTGCTGATCTTGTACTTTATTCGGTGTGAGACATTATCTGAGGACGTTACACTTTCACAACGGTTTGACACATAAATGCGTGTTTAATCGGCCCGCTCGGGAAACGATGGAAGGAATAGTTTTGTCAGAGTATCGACTGCAGTCGCTGAGATGGGTCGCTGGGATGTTGTTGACGTTGTTGTTGTTGTTGTTGTTGTTGTGGTTGTTGTTGTAGTCGTTGCTGTTGTTGTTGATGAGATCGTTTGCTGTGCTGTTGGCATTATCTGAGGAAGTTAGACTTTAAAAACAGTTTAACACACCGAACGTCCACTCATGAATACTTGTTTAATCGGGCAGCGCGAGAAATCGATCTAAGGCATTATTTTGTTGGAGTATCGTTCGCTATCGGTTGGAGTTAAGAGTTGTAGTCGTTGCTGTTGTTGTTGATGAGATTGTTTGCTGTAATGTTGGCATTATTGAAGGACGTTATACTAACACAACGGTTTAACACACAAATCATATATCCAGAAATACGTGCTTTATTGAGCAACGCGAGAATTCGAATCTAAGGCATTATTTTGTTGGAGCATCGTTCGCTATCGGTTGAATATAGAGCTGTAGCCGTTGCTGATGTTGTTGATGAGATTGTTTGCTGTAATGTTGGCATTATTGAAGGACGTTATACTTCCACAGCGGTTTGACACACACAACGTCTGTCCATAAATGCGTGTTTAATCGCGCCGCTCGAGAATCGATCTATGCCACAGTTTTGTTAGAGTATCGGTCGCAGTCGCTGAGAGCTATTGGGATGTTGTTGTTGCTGCTGCTGTTGTTGTTGTTGTTGTTGTTGTTGTGGTTGTTGTTGAAGTTGTTGCTGTTGTTGTTGAAGAGATCGTATGCTGTGCTGTTGGTATTAAGTTATACTTTAAAAACGGTTTGACACACTGAACGTCCACCC
>NC_134884.1:4355877-4358377 GCF_041734735.1 Babylonia areolata
GTAAAAAGAAGAAAAAGAAAAAAAAAGAAAAACAAGAAAAGTTGTATTGTAATGCGGTACTTCTTTCTTTTATTCTTTTTTTTTTCTTTCTTTCTTTCTTTTTCTTTCTTTTTGTTTGTTTGTTGTTTTTTGTTGTTTTTTTGTTGTTGTTGTTTTGTCATTAGAAATGTCTCTGTTTCAGTTCCAGACTGTGGTTTGTTTTACTAATTTAATGATTTGTTTTTACCATCAAGATGATTTGTTTCAGTAACAAAGTGATTTGTTTCACTATCACTATGATGTGGGTTTTTTTCACTATCAACGTGGATTTTTCTCCATAGCGTTTTTTTTTTACCGTTGGGTTTCTTTTCTTTTTCTGTTAATCATTTTTTTTACATTTTAAACGCATTGCTGCCTCATCCGAAAGACTAGTGCTCAGGTCACCCCTCCGGGTGAAGAGATAATCTGATCCTTTACTAAAGACATCGGCAATGTGACGCATACATAGCTTTCTGGCTTTTGACATCTTGTGCAAAGAGACACGTGAAGAATATCAAATAGGAGCATCATATAATCGATTGACGTATTTCTATGTGTGTTTCTCTGTCTGCCTCTCTCCCTCTCACTCTCCCGCTAATTATTCGCACACACACACACACACACACACACACACACACACACACACACACACACTCACAAAAAAAAGAGTATTCGTATGCGCATGCATAATGCGCTTGGCATTTTGTTGGTTTGTTATGTTTCTCTTGTTTTGTTTTTTTCTTGATCTCTTTCCATCCTTTTCTCTTTGTTTCTCTGTCCTTGTCTTTCTGTCTGTTTCACACAGTCCCACATTCGCACACATCCAGGTACACACACACACACACACACACACACACACACACACACCCATCACTCACTCACACACACACACACACCCACCCTTTACTCACACACACACACACACACACACACACTCACACACACACTCACTCACTCACACACACACACACACACACACCCTTCACTCTCTCTCTCTCTCTCTCACACACACACACACACACACACACACACACACACACACACACACACCACACAAAAGAGTAAATCAGCGCATACAATAAATATTTCACACACCCCAAAGGCTGGACACCACCACGACATTATACATTTTCCCCCTCTCTACCATTAAACAAAAAAACCCACTGCATTAAACACAGCCACCAACCTTTTTAGATTTCACACAGATGTGCACAGTGTTTCATCCCGCCACTGGTATAGCAATGCAGACCACAGCTAGCGTTCATGGATTATATTAACTCTCTCCATACGAACGGCGAAAGAGACGACGTTAACAGCGTTTCACGCCAATTACCATCATCAAAATATTGCAGTCGGAAGGCTCTTATACTGAAGAGGTAAATGTTGACAAAGAAAACCACAATTCTGACGACGGAAGCTAAAGGTTGGGTCATTCAGACACCCACTGGACATCCGAGGGGTCTGTGTAGAGGAGAAGAGAGGACTGGCCGTACTGAGTGAGTAAAATTCTCGCTAAACTTCACAAAACAACAGCTGGTGCGCTCTCTCTCTCTCTCTCTCTCTCTCTCCCCTGACACACAAGCACGTGCAGAACGAGACTTGCAAACTCTTCGTGGCCTGATCCAGTTCTACCTGGGCTGCTGTGTTCGCTACTGTGCCTCGCCTTGTCAACAGAATCTCTTGTCAGTGACAATATCGATATTGACAATAACGATTGTGTCATGTGATTGTACATTGAAAAAAGAAAACATTGCCATGGTTTCCATGTCTGTGACTTCGCGTCACGATTACTGTGTGTCGTGTCGCATTGCTGAATGGGCTTAACAGCTTAATAGCAATAAAATTCGTTCGTTCGAAATTCGTTCGTTCGTTCTCTCTCTCTCTCTCTCTCTCTCTCTCTCTCTCTCTCTCTCTCTTCCTACTTATCTGTCAATGAAAATGGATAAGCATTTGAAACATATGACAATTAGGAATTTCCGACATATTTCTTCATCGTTATCGTTATCGAAAGTCCAGTGTCTCTGATCTGAGTTGTCCTTTATGCAGACGTGCTGAAGAAACCGAACTTCACTTTGTGTTGTGTTGCCCTGCTTTGAATGACCTTAGACATAAGCTGATTCCATTAAAAAAAATATTATAGACACCCTACTTTATCTTGACTTGCCATGCTTATGTCATCAACTAAGGAAACTATTATAAAAACCGTTTGCTATTTACTTACATAAGGCAAGGCTACTATTATAAAACAGTTTGCTATTTACTTATAATAAGGCTTTTAAGTTTCGCAGTGTATTATGTAGTTAATTATTATTAGTTTTGCATCATCCAATTTGTGGATTATCATTTTGCAGTTTATCATTTACTTTTGTAATTTGTAAGATTTTGATTTTGAATGTTTGTTCACTGTATCCCCTTCATGAGGGGCCATGGCCTTTATTGAATAAACTATCCATATCCGTATCCGTATCTCTCTCTCTCTCTC
>NC_134884.1:4375877-4380877 GCF_041734735.1 Babylonia areolata
TTGTTGGTTTTTTTTTGTTTGGTTGGGTTTTTTTTTCTGAGAAAGTTGGATGGCCGAGTGGTGGCCATACGGTTTTTATTTGCCTTGTGTCGTGTTGGGTGGTGCTGTGTTGTGTCGTGTTGGGTGGTGCTGTGTTGTGTCGTGTTGTGTTGTGCTGTGTCGTGTTGTGTTGCATTATGTTGTGTCGGGTTGCGTTGTGTTGTGTTGTGCTGTGCCGGGTTGTGTTGTGCTGTGTCGGGTTGTGTCGTGTTGTGTTGTGCTGTGTCGTGTTGTGTTGCGTTATGTCGTGTTGTGCTGTGTCGTGTTGTGTTGTGTCGTGTTGTGTTGTGTCGGGTTGTGTTGTGCTGTGTCGGGTTGTGTTGTGTTGTGTCGGGTTGTGTTGTGCTGTGTCGGGTTGTGTTGTGCTGTGTCGGGTTGTGTTGTGCTGTGTCGGGTTGTGTTGTGCCGGGTTGTGTTGTGTTGTGTTGTGTTGTGTTGGGTTGTGTTGGGTTGTGCCGGGTTGTGCCGGGTCGTGCCGGGTCGTGCCGGGTCGTGCCGTGCCGTGCCGTGCCGTGTCGTGCCGTGCCGTGCCGTGCCGTGCCGTGCCGTGCCGTGCCGGGTTGGGTTGGGTTGGGTTGGGTTGGGTTGGGTTGGGTTGTGTTGTGTTGTGCCGGGTTGTGTTGGGTTGTGTCGGGTTGTGTTGGGTTGTGTTGTGCCGCGTTGTGTTGTATTGTGTTGTGTTGTGCCGGGTTGCGTTGTGTCGTGTCGTGTCGTGTCGGGTTGTGTCGGGCTGTGTTGTGTTGTGTTGTGTTGTGTTGTGTTGTGCCGGGTTGTGTTGTATTGAGTTGTGTTGTGTCGGGTTGTGTTGTGTTGTCTCGTGTCGGGTTGTGTTGTGTTGTGTCGGGTTGTGTTGTGTTGTGTTGTGTTGTGTTGTGATATATTATGATGCATTTTGTTGTGATGCATTGTGATGTGATGCACTGTGATGTGATGTGTTATGCTGTGACGTGATGTGTTGTGTTGTTATACAGTGTCTTGCGTTGTGATGTACTGTGTTGTGACGTGATGTGTTGTGTTGTTATACGGTGTCTTGCGTTGTGATGTACTGTGTTGTGACGTGATGTGTTGTGTTGTTATACGGTGTCTTGCGTTGTGATGTACTGTGTTGTGACGTGATGTGTTGTGTTGTTATACGGTGTCTTGCGTTGTGATGTACTGTGTTGTGACGTGATGTGTTGTGTTGTTATACGGTGTCTTGCGTTGTGATGTACTGTGTTGTGACGTGATGTGTTGTGATGTTATACGGTGTCTTGCGTTGTGATGTACTGTGTTGTGACGTGATGTGTTGTGTTGTTATACGGTGTCTTGCGTTGTGATGTACTGTGTTGTGACGTGATGTGTTGTGTTGTTATACGGTGTCTTGCGTTGTGATGTAATGTGTTGTGACGTGCTGTGTTGTGTTGTTACACGGTGTCTTGCGTTGTGATGTAATGTGTTGTGATGCTAATAGGTCCCACCCCATCCATCTTCTCTGAACACCACCCTCCTCCCCCCCGCCCCCCCACACACACACTCTCCCTCACCCCCCTCAACTCCTTCTGAATGGAACAGAACCATCTTTGCTGAATTTCTTGGGAAGCGGTTTCACTAACCGTGTCAAAATGTTAAGGCACAAATTATCTCTCTCTCTCTCTCTGTCTGTCTCTCTCTCTCTCTCTGTCTCTATCTCTGTTTATTCATCTCTCTCCGTCTGTCTCTGTCTCTCGCTCTCTCTGTCTGTCAGTCTGTCTGTCTCTCTCTTTCTCCCTCTCTCTGTCTCTCTCTCTCTCTGTCTGCCTGTCTGTCTGTCTGTCTCTTTCTCTCTACATTTCTGTCTGTTTATCTGTCTGTCTCTCACTCTATCGCTCTCTCTGTCTGTCTGTCTCTCTCTCTCTCTCTCTCTCTCTCTGTGTGTGTGTGTGTGTGGGTGTGTGTGTGTGTGTGTGTGTGTCTCCCTCCCTCCCTCCCGCTCTCTCTTTCCCTCTCTCTGTGTCTCTGTCTCTCCCCGCCCCCTCACACACACACACACACACACGCTTGTGCTGTCTTGCTGAAGTTTCCATTAGCTTGATTTACTGTGTTGTGTACGGTAGCAGATCTGACGCACAGCGGGATGGTTTGCTGTGCACCTTTTGAGTTACGATCGTCGCTCATTATCATTCCTCTGGCGATGTCTGTCTGCATTGAAAACACGTTGTTGTCAGCAGGGGGGGAAAAAGGATAACATCTTGGCATCTTTGCCTCTTCCGTTCTGCTCTCTCTATCTGTCTGTCTCTCACCTCTCTCTCTCTCTCTCTCTCTCTCGTGAGTGTTAAACATTAGCTTCATTAACAGTAGCAGAATCAAGGACAGTGGTAATGGTGTTTGTGCTGATAACGATGGCAGTCTCTCTGTCTCTCTAGGTCTCTGTCTCTGCCTGTCCCGTCTTTTTTGTGCTCAGTGGTGCCTGTTCTGATTTAACGTACTCAGGACGCTACCTACCAAGCCCCCTACTAACGACAATAATGGCTAATATTATTCTTACCGAGAGTCTCTAGAGATTCATGAACTTCGGAGATAAAAGTAGTAGTCCTACTACTACAACCACTACTACTACTACTACTCCTATCCTCGCAAGCACTCACCACCATCACAGACCACCACCACCACCACCACCATAACCACTTCCCGCACAACAGTGATGATGGCCGTTTCCAGTTCCTCACAGAATTCCTCACATACCTTCTCTGAGCCCCCAACACCCACCCACTCACTCCCAAGACCCCCCCGCCGCCAGCCACCAGTAGTGAGTGACCAGTCACTGCCACCGAACAGCCGGTCAACCACGAAGCACCTCTCTCTCTCTCTCTCTGCCCTAACACTCTGTAACACCTCTCTCTCTCTCTCTCTCTCTCTCTCTCTCTGCCCTAACACTCTGTAGCACCTCTCTCTCTCTGCCCTAACACTCTGTAGCACCTCTCTCTCTCTCTCTCTCTCTCTCTCTCTCTCTCTGCCCTCACTCTCTGTAGCACCTCTCTCTCTCTCTCTCTCTGCCCTACCTCTCTCTCTCTCTCTCTCTCTCTCTCTCTCTCTCTCTGCCCTAACACTCTGTAGCACCTCTCTCTCTCTCTGCCCTAACACTCTGTAGCACCTCTCTCTCTCTCTCTCTCTCTCTCTCTCTCTCTCTGCCCTAACACTGTAGCACCTCTCTCTCTCTCTCTCTCTGCCCTAACACTGTAGCACCTCTCTCTCTCTCTCTCTCTCTCTCTCTCTCTCTCTCTGCCCTAACACTCTGTAGCACCTCTCTCTCTCTCTCTCTCTCTGCCCTAACACTGTAGCACCTCTCTCTCTCTCTCTCTGTGCCCTAACACTCTGTAACACCTATCTCTCTCTCTCTCTCTCTCTCTCTCTCTCTCTGCCCTAACACTCTGTAGCACCTCTCTCTCTCTCTCTCTCTGCCCTAACACTCTGTAGCACCTCTCTCTCTCTGCCCTAACACTCTGTAACACCTATCTCTCTCTCTCTCTCTCTCTCTCTCTGCCCTAACACTGTAGCACCTCTCTCTCTCTCTCTCTGCCCTAACACTCTGAAGCACCTCTCTCTCTCTCTCTCTGCCCTAACACTCTGTAGCACCTCTCTCTCTCTCTCTCTCTCTCTCTCTCTGCCCTAACACTCTGTAGCACCTCTCTCTCTCTCTCTCTCTCTGCCCTAACACTCTGTAGCACCTCTCTCTCTCTCTCTCTCTCTCTGCCCTCTCTGTAGCACCTCTCTCTCTCTCTCTCTCTCTCTCTCTCTCTCTCTCTGCCCTAACACTGTAGCACCTCTCACTCTCTCTCTCTCTCTCTCTCTCTCTCTCTCTGCCCTAACACTCTGTAGCACCTCTCTCTCTCTCTCTCTCTCTCTCTCTGCCCTAACACTCTGTAGCACCTCTCTCTCTCTCTCTCTCTCTCTCTCTCTGCCCTAACACTCTGTAGAACCTCTCTCTCTCTCTCTCTCTCTCTCTCTGCCCTAACACTCTGTAGCACCTCTCTCTCTCTCTCTCTCTCTCTGCCCTAACACTGTAGCACCTCTCACTCTCTCTCTCTCTCTCTCTGCCCTAACACTCTGTAGCACCTCTCTCTCTCTCTCTCTCTCTCTCTCTCTCTCTCTGCCCTAACACTCTGTAGCACCTCTCTCTCTCTCTCTCTCTCTCTCTCTCTGCCCTAACACTCTGTAGCACCTCTCACTCTCTCTCTCTCTCTCTCTCTGCCCTAACACTCTGTAGCACCTCTCTCTCTCTCTCTCTCTCTCTCTGCCCTAACACTCTGTAGCACCTCTCTCTCTCTCTGCCCTAACACTGTAGCACCTCTCTCTCTCTCTCTCTGCCCTAACACTGTAGCACCTCTCACTCTCTCTCTCTCTCTCTCTCTCTCTGCCCTAACACTCTGTAGCACCTCTCTCTCTCTCTCTCTCTCTCTGCCCTAACACTGTAGCACCTCTCTCTCTCTCTCTGCCCTAACACTGTAGCACCTCTCTCTCTCTCTCTGCCCTAACACTGTAGCACCTCTCTCTCTCTCTCTGCCCTAACACTGTAGCACCTCTCACTCTCTCTCTCTCTCTGCCCTAACACTCTGTAGCACCTCTCACTCTCTCTCTCTCTGCCCTAACACTGTAGCACCTCTCACTCTCTCTCTCTCTGCCCTAACACTCTGAAGCACCTCTCTCTCTCTCTCTCTGCCCTAACACTCTGAAGCACCTCTCTCTCTCTCTCTCTGCCCTAACACTGTAGCACCTCTCACTCTCTCTCTCTCTCTGCCCTAACACTCTGAAGCACCTCTCTCTCTCTCTCTCTCTCTGCCCTAACACTCTGAAGCACCTCTCTCTCTCTCTCTCTCTCTGCCCTAACACTCTGTAACACCTCTCTCTCTCTCTCTCTGCCCTAACACTCTGAAGCACCTCTCTCTCTCTCTCTCTGCCCTAACACTCTGTAGCACCTCTCTCTCTCTCTCTCTCTCTCTCTCTGC
>NC_134884.1:4390877-4393377 GCF_041734735.1 Babylonia areolata
TACCTCCTCCTAACACCTCGCTATTATCCCCATCTATGTCCACCCCCCTTTAAAACCTGCCCCACCCTCACCAAACCTCACATTTGTCCACCCCTACCACCTCCTAAAACCCCTCTGTTATCCCCATCTATATCTACCCCCTTTTAAACCTCCACCACCCTCACCAAACCACCCCTTAGTCCACCCTACCCCCTCCTAAAACCCCTCACTTATCCCCATCTATATCTACCCCCTTTTAAACCTCCACCACCCTCACCAAACCACCCCTTAGTCCACCCTACCCCCTCCTAAAACCCCTCTCTTATCCCCATCTATATCTAACCCCCTTTTAAACCTCCACCACCACCCTCACCAAACCTCACATTTGTCCACCCCTACCCCCTCCTAACACCCCTCTCTTATCCCCATCTATATCTAACCCCCTTTTAAACCTCCACCACCACCCTCACCAAAACTCACGTTTGTGCACCCCTACCTCCTCCTAACACCGCCAAACCCCTCGCCCCCCCGCCCCCACCCCCACCCCACCCCACCACCCTCTTCCCCGCTTCCTGCCAGCATCCCCTCAGCACCGTGTTTGTGGTCTGGAGGCTTCGGGATGAGGCCTCAAGGACTCTCGGCCGTCTTTCATGCTGTCTCATGCACTGTCGCCCTGTCTGCTGTTGTCTCGACTGTTTTTCTGTCTGCTTTTTTTTTTTCTTCTCGGTATCTGGCGACTGTCTGACCTTTGGAAGTTTGTTTTCTCCTCCTCCTCCTCGTTCTCTTCGTTCTCCTCCTCCTTCTTCTTCTCCTCCTCCTCTTTCTCCTCCCCCTCCCCCTCCCCCTCCTTCTTCTTCTTCTTCTTCTTCTTCTTCTCCTCCTCCTCCTCCTCCTCCTCCTCCTCCTCCTCCTACAGTAGTGCGTTTTCTTCTTCCACCTCCTCCTCCTCCTCCTCCTCCTTCTTCTTCTTCTTTTCGTCTTCTTCTTCTTCTTTTTCTTTTTCTTCTTCTTTTCTGTTTGTCTTCTTCTTCAGTTTGTCCTCGTCTTCTCCTCATCCTCCTACTCCTTCTTCTTCTTCTCAATTTGTCCTCTCCTCCTCCTCCTCTTCCTCCTTTTCCTCCTCCTTCTTCTTCTCAGTTTGTCCTCTCCTTCTCCTTCTTCTTCTTCTCCTCCTCCTCCTCCTACAGTAGTGCGTTTTCTGATCTTTCTCACCACTCTCCCCCATATTTCTTACCCCCCCCCAACTCCCAACTTCCCAATGTTTTTTTTTTTATTATTCCTTTCAGACAAAGGTTTACAGCTACAAAACTTATATACTTTGTGCATCAGTGGGTACAGGGTAAAGACATAATGATGTTCTCAATACTGACAAGTCCACAACAACATAGTGTAAGCAGAACAATACGTGTTCAATGATACGATTCCATAGTGACATTATATTGGTTAATCTTGGACTAAACATGTATATAGAGTTCAGTTTTGCTGAAATTTGTTATGTTCTATAGATATGTTAGAAGCGTACTTGTCTACTTTATTTTTCATCATGTTTTAACAGCAATTCTGGGTTTTATTTTTTGCAGTGTCGTTGACACTGCACTGTGTTAATAATAAATATAGAATCGAAGACGATGTTCTGTAAAGGAAAATAATTCTATTAAGAGTGAAAAGATGATACTTTTTTTTCAGAAAGTACAAGCCGTCTTATGTAGTCTACTTTTATTTTTTTTATCATTTTTTTACAGCAGTTTTGGGTTGCACGTCTTTTTCGATGTCGCTGACACTGTGTTTAAAATAATATAGAATCGAAGACGACGTTCTGTAAAGGAACATATTTAAAGTGAAAAGAAGAGACTGTTTTTGAGAACCTGGAATTAAGAAACCTTCTCACACTTTGTCCACGAGTCGCCCCTATCGAACTTTTTACTGGATACATGTAAACTTATTCTGAAAATAAAGATTCTGAACCTATGATTCCTCTTGTGAGATTCTGACACAAATAGTCTTGGCGTGAGGAGATGAAAACCGAAAGTCATGTATGCATACAGAGGTGTCTTTCATGACAGGTGGCTGTCGTGTCAAACTGGCTGTGTTCCGAATGAATGAACTAGAAATGAATGAATCAATTATGAATGAATCTTTTATCTTTTTTTTTTTCAACCGTGGACACTGGCCGACTTCCACATTGTCTGCCATTGATTTAAGGTACAAACACACACAAAGACACTGACACAATGATACATACATACATACCTTCATACATACACACATGACTGTGTGAAATAGAGTGTGGAGAGAGAGAGAGAGAGGGAGGGAGGGAGGGAGGGAGAGAGAGAAAGAAAAAAAGAAGAAGAAAGGAACACATTCTCAATACATGCATAAGATTTCTGCGCTAAAAGCAAGAGAGAGAGAGAGGGAACACATTCTCAATACATGCATAAGATTTCTGCGCTAAAAGCAAGAGAGAGAGAGAGGGAACACATTCTCAATACATGCATAAGATTTCTGCGCTAAAAGCAAGAGA
>NC_134884.1:4395877-4398377 GCF_041734735.1 Babylonia areolata
AAAAAACTTGCTAGATGCACCTTTAAAAACAAAATACAAACAATATTGCAAAGTTTTGTTGTCTTTTTCTCTTCCCTATAACGGAGGACCACAATTTGTCGGATCCGACATAACTCCGTAATTCCGACTCACAGTTGAATCTTACCACAATGAAACCCCATCTGCTGCCTTGCCAAGTGTGTCACTTGGTAAATGGCACTCTGATCAAAAGGATCCAACAGAACTGAGAAAGAAAGCCAATTCTGCATGCCCCTAACCTCAACGGCAAGAAAATCACAATGCAAACCAATGACTCTCCCCCCCCCCCCCCACCCACCCCCAGCGTTGACAATGATGGGTGATATTACACCTCGCAAGAAAAAAGGAAAATCTGGGACGAATGAGAAAGGGGTTGCCCAAAAAAACAGCAGCAGCAGCAGCAGCAGCAACAGCAGCAGCCGATAAATCATTGATCCTTCCGTTTTACGCCTCGGGAGTTGTGGTGAAGGCGAGAAGGGGGTGGGTGGGGGTCTGGGGTGGGGGTGGGGGTAGGGGGGCAGGGGGTGGGGTGTGGGGGCGGGGGAACAGCAGGATGGATGCACACAATGTGTGTGTGTGATCTGCACAGCTGTGACAACGTCTGAACATTGTCAGACTTACGAGCACTGACATAAAGTGTTGTGTCCAGGAATCTCTCTGTCTCTCTCTCTCTCTCTGTGCCTGTCTCTTACGCACGCACGCACGCACGCACGCACGCACGCACACACACACACACACACACACACACACTAAAAGAATGAATGGTCGAGTTCCACAGTATCATTTCTCTTAAGACTTATGTTTTTGTTTTGTTTCGTTCGTTATGTTTAAAGTACTTCTACTCTCTCTCTCTCTCTCTCTCTCTGTCTCTCTCTCTGTCGTTCTGTCTATCTGCCTATCTCTCTCTCTCTCTCTAAAAACAATGGATGGTCGAGACTGACTGTACTGTCTGAATGCATGCTTTTTTTAATTTTTTTTTATTGCGTTTTGTTTGTTTCGCTTAATGTGCTGTGAATGTAATTTGTCAGGGTGTGGTATTAAGACGCCAGATTCTGGAACTGCTGGAACAGAACAAGCAGAGTGTATTCATTATTCTTATGGTGATATTGTAAGATATACCTTTGTTACGCCCCTTCTCAATGGACCCTTTACATGTAATGATGATGTAGTATCGAAGTGGCAAAGTGTCAAGTCTATCTTTCTGAGTCTCTGTCTTTGTCTCTCTCTGTATACACAAACACACATACATACACGCGCACGCGCGCGAGCGCAGAGAATGCGAGAGAGATATGTATACAGACAGACAGACAAACAAACAGTGAAACAGACAGGAACAGAGATATACATTCAATGATGCTCAAAACGGAATAGAAATAAAGCCTTTTGAAGGAAAAACAAACAAACAAACAAACAAAAACACCACATCAAATTCAATAAAGACCACGTGAACATCGATTTATTTTTTCAGGAAGCGGCGACAGCAGCACACAGAGAGAGACAGACAGATAGAGAGAGAGACAGACACAGACAGATCGAGAGAGAGAGAGAGAGAGAGAGAGAGAGAGAGAGAGAGAGAGAGAGAGAGAGCGGAACAAGCACATGACAACACTTTGCCCAGTGCACCAGTCACGCCACGTGTTCTAAACCAGGACGGGCATGGCCCAGGTTTTTTTTCCCCTGGCTGTCACCATGACCTGGCATCCTGACTACTGGGTGCTGCAGACTTCTCTGTCTTCCGAGACAGAAAGAGAGGGAGACAGAGGGTGGGGCACTGGGGAGGAAGACTGGAGAGAGAGAGACAGTCAGAGAATTATAGCTAGCTAGCAGAGAGAGAGAGAGAGAGAGAAAGAGAGAGAGAGAGAGGGTGGAATAGAGACAGTGAAAGAAAGAGACAGATAGAGCCAGGGATAGAGAGAGAAGAGAGACAGAGACAGAAGGAGAAAGACAGAGAGAGGGAGGGAGGGAAGAACATTGAGTGAGTAAAGAGAGAGAGAGAGAGAGAAGGAGACAGAGACAGAGACAGAGAGAGACAGGGAGAGACACAGAGAGAGAGAGAGACAGAGCCAGGCAGACAGAGACAGAGAGAGACAGAGCCAGGCAGACACAGAGAGACAGACAGACAGACAGAGACAGAGAGAGACAGACCCAGGCAGATGGAGAGAGAGAGAGAGAGAGAGAGAGAGACAGAGAGAGACACACAGAGAGAGACAGATGCAGAGAGAAAGACACACACACACACAGACACAGACTTTGCCCAATGCACCAGTCACGCTACGTGTTCTAAACCAGGACGGGCATGGCCCAGGTTTTTTGGTTTTTTTTTACCCTGGCTGTCACCATGACCTGGCATCCTGACTACTGGGTGCTGTAGGCTTCTCCTGTCGTATCGCTGGTGCTGTGTCTTGGAAGACAGAATGAGAGGAGAGGGGAGGGGAGGGGAGGGGAGGGGAGGGGAGGGGAGGGGAGGGGAAAGGGGGAGGAG
>NC_134884.1:4405877-4460877 GCF_041734735.1 Babylonia areolata
ACAGACAGACAGACAGAGAAGGAGAGACACTGAAGAAAAGAGATACAGAGAGAGAGAGAGAGTGAGGAAGAGCGAGAGAGAGAATGACTGCTGGTGTGTGTGCGTGCGTCGTGTGTGTGTGTGTCTATGTGTGTGTGTGTGTGTGTGTGTGTGTGTGTATGTGTGTGTGTGTGTGTGTGTGTGTGTGTGTGTGCGTGCGTGTCTGTATTATGGATTGTCTGTGTGTGTGTGTGTGTGTGTGTGTGCGCGAGTGTTTAGGTGAATGAGTGTGCGTTTGATATATGTGTGAGTGTGTTGGTGTGTCCGTGGTTTCGAGTGTTAGTGTGGATGCATGTGTGGGTGTATGTGTGTAATGTGTGCGCGTGCGTACGTGCATGTGTATGCAGAATGCGTTCGTGCATACGTGCGCATATGTTACGCGTCTGTGAGTGCATGTCTGCCTGCGTGTTCGTGAGCAAAAAAAAAAAAAAAAAAAAAAAAAAAAAAAAAAGAAAAGAAAGGAAGAAAGAAGAAGAAAAAAAAAAAAATCCATGACTGTCAGCAGTCTGGTGTGAAATGAATGTTCGATTTTGGAATGAAGCTGGTGGGCCAACTGAATTAAAATGAACTCAGGCTTATAATGAAAAGCCGATCTAAAAGCCGCTTACACGTATTGAAACTTGTCAGTAGAAATAGCACAAGCACGACAAAATATGTGAGAAGAAGAACAAAAAAACAAAAAAAAGGCCTTTTTTTTCTTCTTAAAATGAAGAAGAATCGAAAACATGGGGTGACAGTGAAAATTGCACAATGTCTTATCATAAAAAAACAAAACAAAACAAGGCCATTAATGTAAGCGATGTTGCAATGTTGTCATTGGATCACAATTTTATAGCCATGTTTTTGTGTGTGGGTTTTTTTTTTCTCATTTCAATTTCTTTATTACTTTAATTAGAGGTAGTTCTTTTTTTTCATTTATTTGTATCTGTTTAGTGTTGTTTTTTGTTTTGTTTTTTTTGTTTTTTTATAACATTTTTTGTAGTAAACCTATTCATTCGTCGATGTTCGATGGATTAGAACTATAGCACACACAGTGGAAACCATTCTATAACAAATGTATTCCCTGCCTTGTGTGATTTTTCAGTTGCTAATGATGTGAATGTCTGTTAATTTCTACTACTGCCGGGAACTACATAATATTTATACAATTACCGCGACAACGATTTATGAGCAGTCTTATCAAGGGATATTGTATTTACTGTCCCGCATTGACTGGGCCTATAGATTAGTTTCGCTGAGATTAGCCCAGATAGTGACACTGCGCCTGTTTGTTTCGACCACGTTATTCATATATTCATCATTTTGTGCCATCACCTGCTTGTCTCAATGAAATTATACTCCTATCATAATTCAAGAATAAATTGTTGTCTTGATAACTGCCCTTTTTTTTTCTCGCATGGCATCACTGGGATGTATAACTGCAGTATAATGTCATTGTGAGGAACTGTCATGTTGCATGTATACTATTTCATGGGACGCGCGGCTTGGAACTGACCTGTACGGTATTATTATTGATAGTAGTAGTAGTAGTAGTAGTAGCAGCAGCAGCAAAAGCAGTAGTAGTAGTAGTAGTAGTAGCACCAAACTGAAATTAACAATTTTAGCGGATTGACCATTTCAAATTTCAAGCCTGAAATAGTTCATTGGTACGAACCTTTTTTCTTCTGCCTAGTGAAATCACAATCGCCACTGCTAAATATAAAGTTCTAATACCATCACTGAGCATACAGTCAGCGCCTTGTGAAATCTTACAACAACAAAAGCAACAACAACAACAACAAAAAGTAAATAAAATCCGGAGGCGAACGCATCATTTTCACCTCCATCGCTTTTCACGATCAGTTAGCTAGCACGCCCCTCTCTCGCTACACACTGGTGCCTCACTTTCCCCATTCAGCAAACGCTAAAGGCGACAACACTTGACAAAACGTAGACAGAAATCGATAAACGTTCCTCAACAAGTCCCCAGAGGTTCTCTGACAACCCCCACCCCCCCCCCCACCCCCATAAGTTCACTAGCCCGGAATAGTCGATTTTCAAACACGAAAATAGAAAGCAAAACAAGAAAAATATATATTCATCTCACAGTACTTACTGTTGTGTAGAGTCTGGGTAGGGTATGGGGGGTGGGGGAAGAGAGAGAGAGAGAGGGGGGGGGGAGGAGAGGGATGGAGGGAGGGAGGGGGTTGGCCGGAGAGTCAGTTCGGCCGATTGCTAATGTTGGCACTGTTGCAGAAAATCCCGTTCAGTGTAGAAGCATCGTCGGCCGCGAAGGGAAGGTTACAGTCGTAGCACCCACCATCCTCTTCCGACAAAAAACACTTATATTACTCCTTTCCCTCCGGTAGCGCGAACAGTCGAGCAGCCTGCTCCGAAATGAAACACACACACCACATCCCTCTCTCCACCAGTCCCACAGTCAATGCACCTTCTCCTAAAAAATCCGCCTGCTGGCACTCGCAGAGATAGGGGGAAAAAAAAGGGTAAAAACTGTTTCGAACGCACCACACTAGTCAAGTCTCCACAACACACACTTCACTCTCTATCTCATACAGTTCCTGCCATTTTCAAGCTCCGAACCCAACCCGTCGTCTGCTTCGACTGGAAGCGCACGCAACTCACTCGCTCTCTCCGCTTGTCGGCTTGTCGCAAAACGTCACGAGCTGGCGGTGTCATGCGGCCTTAGCAGACGATGTTTGTGCCAAGATGCATGTCGACACGGCATCTATCACTGCTTGGGCTGACTGCTACTCCTTGAGAAACTGTCTGAAGCACTGGTGGCTGGCATCGCTTTTTCCCTAGCTCCCAGCATTTATTGCTCTGCTGTGTGTGTGTGTGTTGCGTGTGTGTGTGTGTGTGTGTGTGAGGAACTTGAAGTTGCACGAGCTGGCGTAGCGCGCCGGCGTTCGTCGAGCACGGGGTAAAGATTGGCAAGAGGAAAGAGAGAGAGAGAGAGGCGGAGGGGGAGGAGGGGGGAGGAAGAGGGAGAGAGAGAGGGTGGATTAGCGTGATGGGGTGTGGTTTCAAGCTTCAGGGATCACGATACCGTTTGACTCGTTCAGCTTTGATAGGTCGGCCACTTCAGAAGCTGACGTAACTTGTAGCGACCTTTATGAATATTGCACACACACACACACACACACACACACACACACACACACGGCAGCCCCTCGGGTAAACAAGACAGAAGCCGTGGCTTCAGCACAGAATTGTGCCATCAGAGTCGTGGCTTCTCCACTACTCAAGTCGTCCCGGCCTGTTCCGTGGCTAAAGCCGCTTTACTCCGCCGTCTGCATGCTGTGCTGTTATTTCTGTGACAAGTCTGGAACCACTGACAGTCAGCCACTGTACGTGGTGGTGGTGATGATGGTGGTGGTGGTGGTGGTATCCGTAATTAACTCTTCTTCTTCTGCTGCTAGGTGTGTCGTAGCGCCAGGGTATGCGGCCTCCGCTATCGACGACGTGGCGTTTTTTTTCATTCAGATGTCAAGCTCGATGTAGGATGACATATCTCTCTTGTCATGTGTCGTCATTGATAATTATTTACACACAGTAGCAATATACATACTTGCAGAGCTTAGCAACAGTCAAAAGATGGCCTTAATTCAGTTTCCAACTCTGAATCATCTTTTGTATTATATGTGTATTTTATTAGATAGAACTGAAAATCTTTGTCGGGGTATTTTTCTTATTGCTCCTTTAAACGATCTGAATTTTTTTTTTAAAGGAAATATAAACCTACACAGGTCTATACATTTATTGAATCGGAGAATATAAAATGTAGCGAAACGATATGGTATTTTTTTTTAAGTTCCCAGAAAATAGTCATCAATAACTATTTGAAAACAAATCAGACTGTTTTATGGAAGTGGAAGTAAGGAATTTGAGTTTATGAGAACTGAACACATACAATACTGCACGAATAGTTTGTGGTTGCCGTGATGATTCCTCAGTCAAGTTAAGGATAGTTGGTTATCTGGAACTGTCAAATGATGATAATCTGCAAACTGGTTCCTGCAACGTATCGTTCCGGATTCCAGATTATTAGTCCAACTATCTGGTCCATGATTGAAATAAACAAACACCACCACCACCACCACCACCACCATAACTGCTACTACTACTACTACTACTACTACTTCAACAACAATAACAACGACTACTACTACTACTACTACTGATAACGATGAATAGTAGTAGTAATAGTAGTGGTGATGGTGGCGGTGGTGGTGGTAATTGTTGTTCGATGTTATAAAGCAACTTTCATATAGGCTGCTGCTGCTGCCACTACAACAACAACAACTATTACTACAACTACTACTACTTCTGCAACAACAACTGTTGCTACTATTACTACTTCTACAACAACAACAACAATACTGCTACTACTCGGCTACTACTACTGTGTGGTTCGTGCGTCGGGATCGACGAGGACCATCTAGTCATCCTGGGGGTGGGCGGGTTGGGCTCTGTGGGTGCGCAGATGACTGGTCAGGCCAATCCGCGCCCGGAAGGTTCTGACTACTACTACTACTACTAACAACAACAACAACAACAGCAACCACAACAACAACAATAATGATAATAATAATAATAATCATAATAATGATAATAATAATAATCATAATCATAACAACATGGAGAAGAAGAGGAAGAAGAGGAGGAGGAAAAATGCAGGCATGTTGGTAGTCAGTTGTGTAGGACGCACGTGCAGACAAAATTAATAATAATAATAATAATAATAATAATAATAATAATAATAAACAACTAAGCCTTGTCCAACAATGGTGCCAACTTTGATTAGCTTGGGGAATTGGACCAACACCGGTGCCAGAGCTGTGGCAGACTGGCTGCAAGCGACTAGAACAGCTGAAATAGGCAATGATATTCTCTCTCTCTCTCTCTCTCTCTCTCTCTGTGTGTGTGTGTGTGTGTGTGTGTGTGTGTGTGTGTGTGTGTGTGTGTGTGTGTGTGTGT
Organism: Babylonia areolata; assembly: GCF_041734735.1. Taxonomy (NCBI): domain Eukaryota; kingdom Metazoa; phylum Mollusca; class Gastropoda; order Neogastropoda; family Buccinidae; genus Babylonia; species Babylonia areolata. The sequence goes on from NC_134884.1 coordinate 4,410,894, forward strand.
GTGTGTGTGTGTGTGTGTGTGTGTGTTTATCTTCAGTTTAGCGTCTATTCACTATAAGTGTTTTTAGACGGAAAGGAGTCAAGTAGTGGATAAAGGAAAGGGAGTGCATGTGAATATTAGTGTAAAAAAAGTGTTCATGTTATGTATCAGAGGAAAGGTAGATTATTATAATAAAAAGTCTAAAGAGATTGTGGTGTGTATTGAATGAGATGTCAGGGGGTGGGGGGGGGGGGTTGGGGGGGGGGGAGAATATGTACATGCATATCAACAAGTATTAACCTACAACAATGTAAATATAAATAACAACATTAATTGTAATACATCAAAGGAGAATACCAACTGGACTGGAGTTTAAAATTTCTGAAAACATTCTAAGCAATGAATAATCATTCAAAATCTTTTCAGTGGCTAATGAAATAATGGAAGAAAAGTCATCAATTGTGTGTGTGTGTGTGTGTGTGTGTGTGTGTGTGTGTGTGTGTGTGTGTGTGTGTGTGTGTGTTGTATTGTATTTCTTTTTATCACAACATATTTCTCTGTGTGAAATTCGGGCTGCTCTCCCCAGGGAGAGCGTGTCGCTACACTACAGCGCCACCCATTTTTTTTTGTAATTTTTCCTGCGTGCAGTTTTATCTGTTTTTCCTATCAAAGTGGATTTTTCTACAGAATTTTGCCAGGAACAACCCTTTTGCTGCCGTGGGTTCTTTCACGTGCGCTAAGTGCATGCTGCACACGGGACCTCATTTTATCGTTTTATCCGAATGACTAGCGTCCAGACCACCACTCAAGGTCTAGTGGAGGGGGAGAAAATATCGGGCGGCTGAGCCGTGATTCGAACCAGCGCGCTCAGATTCTCTCGCTTCCTAGGCGGACGCGAGACAGAGAGTCACGAGAGACAGGGAGAGAGTGAGAAGAGGAGACAGGAAATATGACCGACCGCTCCACATGTCGTTCATGTGTTTGTTGTGTGTGTGTGTGTGTGTGTGTGTGTGTGTGTGTGTGTGTGTGTGTGTGTGTGTGTGTGTGTGTGTGTGTGTGTGTGTGTGTGTGTGTGTGTGTGTGTGTGTGTGCGTGCGTGCGTGCGTGTGTGCGTGCGCGCGTGTGTGTGTGTGTGTGTGTGGTGGGAGTTTTAATCCTGAGACCTCCAGCTGGCGATACCACTGTTCTCTGTCTTTGTTTCCTTGCTTCAAACGGTATTCTGAACACGTGTCTGTTTTTGTTCCAGTGAAGCTGTCCAAGTTTTGCTTGAGATAGAGCTGTTCTTGAGATCGAAACGAAATGTCTGTCTATCTATCTATGTCTTGTACACACACACGCGCGCGCGCGCACGCACACACACACACACACACACACACACACACACACACACACACTGGAGTGAGAACAACATGCAGCCCTACGGCTAAACAGAACGACCGTCAGACAGACATACAGATCGTAGATAGATAGATAGATGGATGGACAGACAGACAGGTAGAGAGACATACAGATATATAGATAGAAAGATAGATAGATAGATAGATAGATGGACAGACAGACAGACAGACAGATAGATAGACAGACAGACAGACAGATGAATAGATAGATACAAACGAAAAACAGAATCATAGCCAGAGGCAATGCACAGCAAGAGACAGTGTGGACAATCATTTCGGCTTGCGCCTCCTACCCCTTGTCAAGGGAAGCATCATGGCAATGAAAACTGAGTCAGTGAGCTGCCTCCTGTCAGACACCCGAGCAATATCCACATTTCTTCTCCTGTGTTTTTTTTTCTTCCCATTCTGGTTCGATCCCCTGACGGAAAAATCGTAAATCTGTTTGAATAACGTAATATATGCGGAGTGATGGCCTAGAGGTGACGCGTCCGCCTAGGAAGCGAGAGAATCTGAGCGTGCTGGTTCGAATCACGGCTCAGCCGCCGATATTTTCTCCCCCTTCACTAGACATTGAGTGGTGGTCTGGACGCTAGTCATTCGGATGAGACTATAAACCGAGGTCCCGTGTGCAGCATGCGCTTAGCGCAGGTAAAAGAACCCACGGCAACAAAAGGGTTGTTCCTGGCAAAATTCTGTAGAAAAATCCACTTCGAGAGGAAAAACAAATAAAACTGCACGCAGGAAAAAATACAAAAAAAAGTGGGTGGTGCTGTTGTGGAGCGACGCGCTCTCCCTGGGGAGAGCAGCCGGAATTTCACGCAGAGAAATATGTTGTGGTAAAAAGAGAAATACAATACAATACAATACAATAGAATATACTTTGTAATATATACTCTGAACTATGTACATTTCTATCAAGAGACGTAAAGAAGGCCAGTCAAAGTGTGGAGGGGAAGAAATGTAGAGTATATATTACAATGTCATTAACCAATATGCAAGTTTTTTTTCTGTCTTATAAACGGAAAAGTACAGGGGAAGAAGTGTGGATATTGCCGATTCCCGTTACTGCAACAGAAATATGCGTCTTCATTGCATTTTAACCCCTTTACTGTTGCTGACAAGTATATATTCGTCAGTGAAGGTTTCTTCTTCTTCTTCTTTCCGTTACACGACCAACATCGACTTGCCGATGACTCTGTCGTGGTTCATGCATGCTGGGTATTTTCGTGTCTCCATAGCCCACCGAACACTGACATGGGTTACAGGATCTTTGACGTGCGTATTTGATCTTCTGCGTGCGTATACACACGAAGGGGGTTCAGGCACTAGCAGGTCTGCACATATGTTGACCTGGGAAATCGGAAAAATCTCCACCCTTTACCCACCAGGCGCCGTTACCGTGAATCGAACCCGGGATCCTTCAGATTGAAAGTCCAACGCTTTAACCACTCGGCTATTGCGCCCGTCATCTCACTGTGGTAAAACTGAACTTACAGGTCGGGATGTGTGTAAACCCTTCTTCATTTACACTTCTGCCTCTTAGCATTGCATGACTTTTGTTCAGGAATATAAGTATGATTAATAATGATAATAATAGTACTAATGATATTTATACAGCGCTGAATCTTGTGCAGAGACAAATCAAAGCTCTTTCACACGCATGCATAACTCTAAAACTGAAGAAACTGAAGACAAGGAAGAGGCAGGGGAAGGGAGGCTATTTTGAGAAGAGGTGGGTTTTAAGGCCAGACTTGAAAGAGCTGAGTGCAGAGACCTGACGAAGTGAAAGAGGAAGATGACACTATTTAAAAGTTCACCAAAAAGTAAGAATGGCACAGGTACCTTTCTTTGAATGGTGGCGCAGCAGGATCCAAAACTGAACAGGACGAGGAGCTTTCCCATCACAAACACTTTGTCAGCTGACCAGTGCCAAGTTCTAAAATGGGTTCTTCTTCTTCTTCTTCTTCTTCTTCTTTGTTCGTAGGCTGCAGCTCCCACGTTCACTCGTATGCACACGAGTGGGCTTTTACGTGTATGACCGTTCTTAGCCCGTCGTATAGGCAGCCATACTCCGTTTTCGGGAGTGTGCATGCTGGGTATGTTCTTGTTATCATCATAACCCACCGAACGCTGACATGGGTTACAGGATATTTAACGCGCGTATTTTATCTTCTGCATGCCGTATACACACAAAGGGAGTTCAGGCACAAACAGGTCTGCACATATGTGGGTTAACTCACTCAGTACGGCCAGTCCTCTCTTCTCTTCAACACAGACCCCTCGGATGTCCAGTGGATGTCTGAATGACCCAACCTTTAGCTTCCGTCGTCAGAATTGTGGTATTCTTTGTCAACATTCACCTCTTCAGTATAAGAGCCTTCCGCTTGCAATACTTTGATGATGGTAATTGGGGTGAAACGCTGTTAACGTCGTCTCTTTCGCCGTTCGTATGGAGAGAGTTAAAAATGAAAGATTGACAGAGACTCTGGGAAAAAAACAAAAAACAACACAAACGAAGGCAGCTGCCACCAACGAACCCCTCGCCCCCTCCAGCCCACTTGTTTTTGGCAACATCTAATTTTTTTCCCCTGTGACTGGCGGAGTGAACAACGTCCACGCCTTGTGAACACTGCTCATTCTGTCTTGAGCGGAACAAATTCACGTGGATATTGCTTCTCTCTCTCTCTCTCTTTTTTTTTTATACCACCACCCCACTCTCCCCATTTCTCTCTTCTTAGTGAGTGAATCCATTGCACTCCCCAATGTGTGTGTTTTTTTTTTCTTTTTTTTTTCCTTCTCCTGTGTGAGTCCATTTTCTCCCTTCTTTCTGGACCAGCCCCCCAGAACCTGTCACTGTCAGCTGACACAGGGTTTGTGACTCGAAAGCTGCTCGTACCATTTCCTTTTGGAGATTACGCCACCATTTAAAGGTATGGATACTTACATAGCGCCTATCCTCGGCTGGGTGACCAAGCTCGAAGTGCTTTACGACGGGCGCAATAGCCGAATGGTTAAAGCGTTAGACTGTCAATCTGAGGGTCCCGGGTTCGAATCACGGTGACGGCGCCTGGTGGGTGAAGGGTGGAGATTTTTACGATCTCCCAGGTCAACATATGTGCAGACCTGCTTAGTGCCTGAACCCCCTTCGTGTGTATATGCAAGCAGAAGATCAAATACGCACGTTAAAGATCCCGTAATCCATGTCAGCGTTCGGTGGGTTATGGAAACAAGAACATACCCAGCATGTACACCCCCGAAAACGGAGTATGGCTGCCTACATGGCGGGGTAAAAACGGTCATACACGTAAAAGCCCATTCGTGTACATACGAGTGAACGTGGGAGTTGGAGCCCACGAACGCAGAAGAAGAAGAAGAAGAAGGAGAAGAAGAAGAAGAAGTGCTTTACGAACACGTACAGAGTCATTTTGCACAACAGGCTGCCTCCCTGGATGAAGACGAATGACAGCTGCCATTGGACACTCATCATTCATCTCACGTAATCTCAGTGGTAATGCATTGAAATTAGACAAACACCAGTGCCGTCTTGATATCAGAGCAAACTACTTCTCCGAAAGAGTTGTTAACACCTGGAATGGTTTACCAGACTCTGTGGTGACAGGACCGTCTGTTGACTCTTTTAAAAGCCGATTGGACAGCTACTGGACTGAGCTACCTTCAGTGTATGTTCCTGCCTGCCAGTGTTAACCACCACCTTTGTACTTGCCATTGCCCGCACGTCGCATGCACATAAGTGAATAGATCTCGGACGACGAACAGACCCTTGACGGGACCTCAACCGTCGAATAGTCAAGTCAAGTCAAGTCAAGGAAAAAGGTACTTATGCCTCTCTTTCTCGTTTTCTGAATTTGTGTACTGGATCCAACAGTCAGCTATTTGGCAATATCCACATTTCTTCTCCCATACATTTCCGTTTATAAAAATGGAAAGATGTAAATTGGTTCAGTTAATAACATTGTAATATGTTCTCTATACTTTCTTCCTCTCCACAATTTGACTGATCTTCCTTACGTCTCTTGACAGAGGAAGAAATGTAGAGTATATATTACAATGTTATTCGAACATATTTACGATTTTTTTTTGTCTCAGGAACGAAATTGACTGGAAAAAACATAGGGGAACAAATGTGGATGTTGCCGACTATTTTCTACTGTGTGCAAAAGGGGTTTTAAAGCGGATTTCACATTCACACACATGCATAAACCGCAAAGACAGGGAATTGACTTCTACAGTATATCCGGGATGTGTCCATTAAAAAAAAGAAGAAAGAAATTTGGAGGGAAAACAATGTATTTTTTGTAGTTTTTTTTCCCCAGCATAGAATGAAAGCCTGGTAAGGCTCCAAGCTACCCAGGGGTTGAATGGGTTAATTTAGTGTAAACGTTTCATAGCTTTACAGTTTTAAAGTGTTCACACACACACACACACACACACACACACACACACACACACATATATATATATATATATATATATATATATATCTATATCTATATACGTCTTTACAGGAATCTCAAATCGCCAGTAGCAATCAAACACTAAAATCACGAAAGAGAGAGAGAGAGATTTCGAAATCGAAATCGAAACTGTTTTATTGAGAGAGAGAGAGAGAGAGAGAGAGAGAGAGAGAGAGAGAGAGAGAGAGAGACTGAAGACTGAAGATGTTTTATTCATAAAGGCCATAGCCCCTTAGAAGGGGGATAAACATGAAAGTCGCGTACAAATACACAGAACGTTCAAGATGTTACGAAGGCACTTCGACGTTTAAACGCTTTACACAGATAAAGAGTGAATTGTTTAACAAGACTTTCGTTTGTAGATGACATTAACAAGACGGGTTTGAATAAACAAGGTTGTCTGAAATATTTTTCTGGAATCAATTGTTCTCTGATATCTCTCAATTCTGCACAATCTAGCACAAAATGGACTTCATGTTCCTTTGATTTTTTGCATAATGGATAAATAGTATCAGAAATGATAGAGAGAGAGAGAGAGAGAGAGAGAGAGAGAGAGAGAGAGAGAGAGAGAGAGAGAGGAAAAACACATACACCAATTGAAACCGGTAATCCACCGTTTAGAAAGGTTCACCCCCAACTTCAAACCCCTCTTGACCCGAAACACCTGAAGAGATTTGTAGCCACTGTCTGTAGTGACCGCTGTGGCGCTTGCGGTGAGCAGGCCAACTCGACTTTGTGCACTGAATGAGACTTGTCCAGTCTATTAGCTTTTCCATTCCTACCCGTGGGAACAGTGCAGTAGTTTCACTTTCATACTTAGTTTCAGTTCCTCTTCTTCTTCTGCGTTCACTCGTATGCACACGAGTGGGCTTTTACGTGTATGACCGTTTTTACCCCGCCATGTAGGCAGCCATACTCCGTTTTCGGGGGTGTGCATGCTGGGTATGTTCTTGTTTCCATAACCCACCGAACGCTGACATGGATTACAGGATCTTTAACGTGCGTATTTGATCTTCTGCTTGCATATACACACGAAGGGGGTTCAGGCACTAGCAGGTCTGCACATATGTTGACCTGGGAGATCGTAAAAATCTCCACCCTTCACCCACCAGGCGCCGTCACCGTGATTCGAACCCGGGACCCTCAGAATGACAGTCCAACGCTTTAACCACTCGGCTATTGCGTCCGTCGTTTCAGTTCCTCAAGGAGGCGTCACTGTGTTCGGACAACTCCATATACGCAGCACCACATCTGCGAGGCAGATGCCTGACCAGCAGCGTAACCCAACGCGCTTAGTCAGGCTTTGAGTGCATGCAGATATATTTGTGTACCTATCAAAGTGGATTTCTTTTACATATCTTTTTTGCCAGAAGACAACACTTTCGTTGCCATAGGTTCTTTTTCAGTGCGCAAAGTGCGTGCTGCACACGAGACCTCGGTTTAACGTCTCATCCGAACGACTAGACGCCCCAGTTCGATTTTTTAGTGAACTTCTGAGAAAATGCGAGAACGGTAATGGAACTCAGACTCGGACTCTGCCTGGGCAGACGAGCTGTCTTAACCACTCTGCCACGGTTCACCTCGTTATGCAACAAACGGTGACGCACCCATGCTCCACGCATACCTACAGGTGCAAGGTTAGAGGTGAACAAGGTTGATAAACCTTTTCCCTTTACCCACTACTATGTCTTTAGAGGCGGAAAGCTTTAACTCTCTCCATACGAACGGCGAAAGAGACGACGTGAACAGCGTTTCACCCCAATTACCATCATCAAAATATTGCAAAGCGGAAGGCTCTTATACTGAAGAGGTGAATGTTGACAAAGAATACCACAATTCTGACGACGGAAGCTAAAGGTTGGGTCATTCAGACACCCACTGGACATCCGAGGGGTCTGTGTAGAGGAGAAGAGAGGGCTGGCCGTACTGAGTGAGTTAATCGTCTAGCGTAGCGAATACCTTAACCCATCAACTATCGCGCCCAGAAACAAATGCTGACCCTCTCCGATAAGTGGCCATTTTGGAGCAGCCAGACACGCGTTCGCGGTTCGGTTTGTGACGCTGCGGTCTAATTGACGTTATTATGGCAGACTCTAATTGGCAGTGATTATGGCAGGGGGAGTCTGATTGGCATGATTATGGCGTGGCGTGGCGTGGCGTGGCGCAGAGCAACGGCGAATTGTTCCGCTGAAGCGGCGCAGAGTCTGGCCTGCCTTACCATTATGGGCGACGGCGAGCTAGTAGCTAGTTTCCAACGCTTGACTCACAGGCGAGAGAGGGAGTCAGCGTGGTGATTATGATGATGATGATGATTTTTTATCATTGTTTTTTTTTAGGGTGGTTGGAGTTGTGTGTTGACAAACATTCATTTGTTTGTTGATAGGACACACACACACACACACACACACACACACACACACACACACACACACCTTCGCGCGCGCACACACACACACACCTTCGCGCGCGCACACACACACACACACGCACACACACGCGCATGCATGCACGCTAACACACACACACACACACACACACACACACACACACACACACACATATATATATATATATATATATACACAAAGACACAAAGCAAAACAAAACAGACACTGTGACTACAAATTTATTTGAAATAAAAATGTGCGCGCACACACACATCCAGACACAGACACACAGACACAGACACAGACACAGACACACACACACACACACACACACACACACACACACACACACACACACACACACACACATCGTGTGGTGATGTGATGGTTGTTAGCCAGAAGTGTTTTGTGTTAATGGCTGCATTACATTGAGTGGGTATCAACTAATCGGCCATTTTGAAATGAGCGCAGATATGTTTCTCACAGAACACAGACACACAGACACAGGCACAGACACACACACACTCTCTCTCTCTTTGTCCTACACACTCACTCACTCACTCCTACACACACACACACACACCACACACACACACACACACGCACACACACACACATCCACACACACACACACACACACACACACACACACACACACACACTCAATCACTCACACACACACACACACACACACACACTCACTCCTACACACACACACACACACACACACACACACACTTCCCCACCCCACCCTACACACTCACACACACACACACACACACACACACACACACACCACTTCCCCACCCCACCCTACACACACACACACACACACACACACAAACATACACACACACAGATACTCCTACACACACATACACACACACACGCACACCCATCCCCCTACACACACACACACACACACACACACACAGACGCCCATCCCCCTACACACACACAAACACACACACACACACACATTCGATCACACACACACACACACACACACACACACACACACACACACACACACACACACACACACACACACAGAGTCAATCAATCGCACACACACACACACACACACACACACACACTTCCCCACCCTCACCCCCATCCTCACCCCCACCCCACCCCACCCTACCCCACCCACCCCACACACAAACACTGAAAGTTTCGCAGTCAGAAGTTGGACGGGGGATGGGGAGGGGGGGGGGGGGGGGGGGGGGGGGGACTTACAATCTTGTTGCGCCAGTGAGGGATCCATACCAGCGCATGATCGATTCGGCGCAAATCGAACTGCTGCCAAAGTTGCGACCGGCCGGATTAGGCGCTCAGACTGGCCGTAAAACCTGCTCAGCCGACTGTTAAATGGGGTAGAGTGCGCACTCTTGCGACGATTCGTGAACGACAAACAGGCTTTAAGTACTGCAGTCTTCAGCAGATGTTAGGTCTCGGCTGTCCATTCTTTAGTTTGCTCTTTTTTTATATATACTATTATTAACAGGAACAACAACGAAAAGTTTCCAAAGTCCATAACCTTACTTTCCCCCTGTTATTAGCATAGACAGACAGAGAAACAGATAGACAGACAGAGGAACAGACATATACAGAGATGGACGTAGGGAAGATATACAGACAGACAGAAAGAAAGATAATGGGAAATGAAACAAAGGAACGAATAAATAAAAAATCATCGTTTGAACAGGAATAAGCATATTTTCTACATCATCACACGTCTCGAAACACACACACACACACACACACACACACACACACACACACACACACACACACACACACACACAGAGCAAACACAGAGAAAGCGTGTGAGCGCGTGCGACTGAAACCTAACTGAATGACACAGGAAACGAATGATGAGCAGCCCAATGGCGGCTGTTAGTCGACTCTACCCAGGTAGGCAGTCTGTTGCGCAAATGACTCCGTGTTTGTGAAGCGCTTAGAACTTGGCTTGGTCTGTAACCAAGAATAGGCGCTATGTAAGTATTCATAGAGCATCAATTCTGATGATAAACAAACAAACAAACAAACAAAAAAAAAAGCCTCAAGATGTCAAGGTATAATTTTCACCATTCATTACCCACAAGATTTAGCCTGCTGGTTGTTGAGACTGATGGTTCCAACAAAAAGGCTCACTAGACGATCGTATCTGTGCTCTGCTTCGAGACAATGCAAAAAAAAATAACATAAGGGAATGAATAAATGCTCATGGATTTCAAGACACTGATGGATCTGTTTCCTGACGGAGATCTCTGGCAAGAAAACCTTCAGAAGGTGAGCGAGGAGGAGAGGAAGGAAGAGCTGTTAACTTGTTTTATCATATTCTTTTTTTTAACTCACTCAGTACGGCCAGTCCTCTCTTCTCCTCTACACAGACCCCTCGGATGTCCAGTGGGTGTCTGAATGACCCAACCTTTAGCTTCCGTCGTCAGAATTGTGGTGTTCTTTGTCAACATTCACCTCTTCAGTATAAGAGCCTTCCTCTTGCAATATTTTGATGATGGTAATTGGGGTGAAACGCTGTTAACGTCGTCTCTTTCGCCGTTCGTATGGAGAGAGTTAAATTTTCCATGCTTCGTTATCGATTTGCAGTTTCAGTTTCAGTTTCAGTAGCTCAAGGAGGCGTCACTGCGTTCGGACAAATCCATATACGCTACACCACATCTGCCAAGCAGATGCCTGACCAGCAGCGTAACCCAACGCGCTTAGTCAGGCCTTGAGGAAAAAAAAGAAAGAAAAAAAAGGTGAATAAATGATAGATAAGCTTACACAAATAAATAAATAAATAAATAATAAATAATAACTATAATGTAAAAAAAGAAAAAAAAGAAAAAAAAAGCAAATAGATGTAAAACATTAAGACACACATTCACATATACACCCACACATGCATAACAGATATGCACCGAACACGCAGTTTCACAGATATGAAAGCACAGTCAAATACATATAAACGTACATGAGCTCCAACACACACACACACACACACACCATCGATTTGCACACACAGGGACACATTTTGGTTCAACAAGCAAAGGGTCATTGAGATTTCCAGAGACACAGCAAGGCATTGATAAGCAACAGACTGTTTCAAACACGCTGTGTTTGAAGCAAAGACTGCAGCAGCTGTTGCTACGACTAATATTACGACTATTTGTATTTTGTGTTTTGTGTTTTGCATTTCTCTTTTTGTCACAACAGATTTCTCTGTGTGAAATTCGGGCTGCTCTTCCCAGGGAGAGCGCGTCGCTGCACTACAGCGCCACCCCGTTTTTTTGTATTTTTTCCTGCGTGCAGTTCTTTTTGTTTTTCCTACAGAAGTGGATTTTTCTACAGAATTTTGCCAGGAACAACCCTTTTGTTGCCGTGGGTTCTTTTACGTGTGCTAAGTGCATGCTGCACACGGGACTTTGGGTTATCGTCTCATCCGAATGACTAGCGTCCAGACCACCACTCAAGGTTTAGAGGAGGGGGCGAAAATATCGGCAGCTGAGCCGTGATTCGAACCAGCGCGCTGAGATTCTCTCGCTTCCTAGGCGGACGCGTTACCTCTAGGCCATCACTCCACTATTTGCTACGGTTACTATACTGTTGGTGCTGCTAATTTTTCTGATGCTGTTGCTCCTGTTCTGGCTCAGCTGATACTGTTTCTATTTCTGCTGTTACTGCTGCACTGTATACCATTCCTTCAGTTGTAATGGCTTTGCTAAAAAAAAAAAAAAAAGAAAAAAAAAAGATTCCTCCAAGGAACTGTAAAGGGAGGGAGATTGAGGTGAAGACAGAAAGAAAAAAAAAAAAAAAACAAACCCAAAAAACAACAATGGACTGAGTGACAAAGAAAGGAAGGAAAACCATTTTGCAGAGATCCAGACCTGAGGGAGTCTGGTGAACAGTTCCAAGAGTTCCTCTCTCAGTGCTGCAGCTCACCAATAAACTCTTTAACTCTCTCCATACGAACGGCGAAAGAGACGACGTTAACAGCGTTTCACCCCAATTACCATCATCAAAATATTGCAAAGCGGAAGGCTCTTACACTGAAGAGGTGAACGTTGACAAAGAATACCACAATTCTTACGACGGAAGCTAAAGGTTGGGTCATTCAGACACCCACTGGACATCCGAGGGATCTGTGTAGAGGAGAAGAGAGGACTGGCCGTACTGAGTGAGTTAAAAAGTTTGGGGGGGGGGGGATGAGTAAAAAGAAAACGTATGTCGTTATATGCTGCTGTTCTTTTACTGCTGTTTCTTGTACTGATGTTTGTACCATTGCTGTTGCTGGTCATTTGGTAAGAGGTTATTGCTGCTCTGCTACCACTACCGCCACCTGTACCACCACCACCACCACTACCACCACTACTACAACAGCTTCTGCTGCTGCTGCTGCTACTACTACAACTACTACCGTTGTTTTAGATGCTGCTGCTGTCGTTGCTTAAGTATGGCCACTGTTGTTGCTGTACTTTTTAAATGTAAGTTGTTTATGTTCTTAGAAAAAGAAAAAAGAAAAAAAAAAAGTACGCAACTTGAAACCAATTTGTCGAGTGAAAATTGAAATAAAACAAATACTTTTGTTTGGGGGGGGGGGGGGGTGCGTTTTTGTTTGTTTGATTATTTTTTTCGGAGGACTAAAAGTGTTCTTGGCGGCTAACATCCCAACGAAACATGACCCCACTCAGTCTTCGCCCCCCCCCTCCCCCCACAACCTCCGCACCCACGTCCCCCCCCAAGCCCCCCCACCCCCACCCCAAAAATAGCGCACGCGACCCACGAACCGAAGCAGATCGAGTTCACCAAACGATGCTCTTTTTCAGCACCTGGAAATAGCCGCGACAGGCTAAAAAGATAAGAACATTCCAAGGTGTAAGTGTTGATGTGCGCGTGTGTGGCGAAAACGGAAATAGAAAGGGTGGGGATGGGGGGGGTGGGGGGATAAGGCAGGGGCAGGGTGGAGGGGGATGGGGGGAGATGGGTGTGGGAAGAATTTAGGGGCGGGGGGCTGGGAGGGGGAGAGGGCGGGGGTGGTTGTAAGATACAGGCAGGAAGAGGGGGAAGGTTTTCTGTGTAATGTCCCGTCATACGTAACTGGTTGTTGAAACAAATCTTTATTTAGAACGCGTGTCATGATTATAATATATGATTTCTGCACCACAAGAGTGAAATGGCTTTCGCGTATGGGTATTTGCAATACTCTCTCTTCTACCGAGCTATATGTATAACTAAGGAAAACCTTCCTCGCGAGGGTTGCTCGGGGCCCCAGTGGTCAGTGTCCAGCCTATGACGTTTGGCTGTCCAGCTTCGTGGCCGACTATGACCATCAGAACAGCAGAGGAGGCAACTGCTGTCCCAACTATCTGGGCTGCAATTTGATTAGTACAGAGAGTGTCTTGCTCATGTTGCGTCCCCACTCTCTCGGCCAAGAGGGTTTTAGGACAGTCGGTGTTGGGATGGTTTCCAAAGGCTAACTAGCCCCCAAGGCTGCAGCAGTTAGAGCCAGTGCAATCTTGCCTCCTAATTTGAGAGTCACAGTCCTTCACAAAAGACTAAGCTGTAAATGACTCCCCAAGCTCTAAGCGCTTTACAAATACGGGGTCATTTGCACAACAGGCTGCCTACCTGGGTAGAGCCGACTGATGGCTGCCATTAGGCGTTCATCATTCATTTCCTGTGTCATTCCGATTTCATTTATGAACATATACACACTCAGACAGACATGTGACATTGTACGTGTATGACTGCTTTGTTTATTGACCCCGCCATGTAGTCAGCCATACTCCGTTTTCGGGTGTGTGCATGCTTGGTATGCTCTTGTTTCCATAACCCATCGAACGCTGACATGGATTACAGGATCTTTAACGTGCGTATTTGATCTTCTGCATGCACATACACACGAAGGGGGTTCAGGCACTAGCAGGTCTGCACATATGTTGACCTGGGAGATCGGAAAAATCTCCACCCTTTACCCATCAGGCGCCGTCACCGAGATTCGAACCCGGGACCCTCAGATTGAAAGTCCATCACTTTAACCATTCGGCTGTTGCGCCCGTCATATTGCTCCGTTGCAGTGGAGAAACGATTGATCATACAGCTCTCACTTTGCTGTTGGCCCAACTGTTAACTTATGTCAATCTGTGATATAAGCTGAGCGTGTTATACACATACACATAAAACAGCCGAGCAACAATAAGCTTTTCCTCTTTATTGTGGCCTTTTCTTTTCTCTTTCCAATATAATTATATATATATATATGTATTTTTGTATTTGTATTTCTTTTTATCACAACAGATTTCTCTGTGTGAAATTCGGGCTGCTCTCCCCAGGGAGAGTGCGTCGCTGCACTACAGCGCCACCCATTTTTTGTATTTTTTCCTGCCTGCAGTTTTATTTGTTTTCCCTATCGAAGTGGATTTTTCTACAGAATTTTGCCAGGGACAACCCTTTTGTTGCCGTGGGTTCTTTTACGTGCGCTAAGTGCATGCTGCACACGGGACCTCGGTTTATCGCCTCATCTGAATGACTAAGGGTTCAGCCTACCACTCAAGGTCTAGTGGAGGGGGAGAAAATATCGGCGGCTGAGCCGTGATTCGAACCAGCGCGTTCAGATTCTCTCACTTCCTAGGCGGACGCGTTACCTCTAGGCCATCACTCCACTATCACGCGAGAGCGCGGTAGGGTATAGCCTAACGACCACGTTTTCTCGCAATCCCATAAGTTTGTTCTCGTAAAGAGCAAGAAGAGAAAAAAAAATAGGGTTGTGAGAAAGTGTTGGGTTAACAGCGGTGTACATGACTGACTCTGCCACAGCGCAGTTCAGGCATTGACAAACGTTGTCAAGGAATTAACCCTTTCACCGCCAAGCTCGCATTTCTGCACAGGCGTGGTAGAGGACCCATGTCACTGAAAGGTGACCCTTCATTGGTCTGTTATCCATGAACCTACTGCTCTTAATGTTCGGTGGTAGGATAGGCCGTATTTTCTATACATCGGAGGGGGAATCCGCAGCTGTTCTTAGCCGCTGTCTTTTCTGTGTTTATACCACAAGGGAATTTTGTGCTCTAAATTGACTGGCGGTGAAAGGGTTAAGATGACACGACGAAGAAGAATTTCCAGCGCTATCCGTCATATCTTGTGCTGTGTTCGTATGAAAGTCGAGAGAGTATCAGTGAGTACGCTATTTCAATTACCGATTTCACAAAGACACCTCGCGGGTTCCTACCCCCCCCCCCCCCCCCCCCGCCCCCCAAGGTCTTTAACACTGCCTCACTACCATACCTCTACTTTGTAACCAGCACCGGTGTTATTCATGAACGAACGTTAAGGATCAATCGCCCACATTGTTCGCCTTTTCACACCCTGGTTTTCATAGCCAGCCTGGGCTTTCAACTTAATCCCCCCCCGTTTCATTATCGGACTCGGTATCGGCGGCTTGACATGCGTTTATTAAAAACAAAATTACGGCGTAGAATCGCTGTGAAGATTTTCCGCGTCCGTAGGGAAGGCTTATTCTGTCTCCGGGTTTTTTGGATTGCTGGAACAGCGCAAGCTAGTTTGCTTGCTTGTGGAATTGTTCGTCTTCCGCTCTGTCTGATCCACAACGTGATCCTCGTGACGGGCGCAATAGCCGAGTGGCTAAAGCGTTGGTCTATCAATCTGAGGGTCCCGGGTTCGAATCTCGGTAACGGCGCCTGGTGGGTAAAAGGGTTGAGATTTTTTTCCCCCGATCTCCCAGGTCAACATATGTGCTTAGTGCCTGAACCCTCTGTGTGTTCATACGCAAACAGAAGATCAAATACGCACGTTAAAGATCCTGTAATCCATGTAAGCGTTCGGTGGGTTATGGATACAAGAACATACCCAGCATGCACATCCCCGAAAACAGAGTAGGGCTGCCTACATAGCGGGGTAAAAACGGTCATACACGTAAAAGCCCACTCGCGTACATACGAGTGAACGTGGGAGCTGCAGCCCACGAAAGAAGAAGAAGAAGAAAAAAAATTATCCCCACGTAATTATGATGATGATGGAGTCTCCCGTCGGACCGACGGATGAGAAGGCAGGCAGGCTTATCTGTCGGTGTGTGTCCTCATATGGGAGAAGAGGCCGATTCTGGATGCCCAGCACTTCCCACAGGTGTTGCAAGGGATAACGTCTCCTTAAGTTGAGCCCTGCCTCCTTCGCTCACGCTTCTCCTAAGGCATCTCTGGTGAATCTGCTCAAGTTGTTGAATGTGACGGCGATACGTCGTCCATGTTTCACAGCAGTACAACAATGTAATATCCCCCTCGCTACACAATTACCATAGTAGTGTGAGTGTGTGTGTGTGTGTGTGTGTGTGTGTGTGTGTGTGTGTGTGTGTGTGTGTGTGTTTCTGTTCCAGTTTCGACGCAGGACGACACCACAAGACCGGCACTTGAATGGAACCCCCAAGGAAAGAGGAGGGAGGGGGCAGACCAAAGCAGACCTGGAGAAGAAGCACGGAGGATGAGGATGAAGGCAGCCGGATCAAATATTCAAAGTTGAATGGATTGGCCAACGATCTTTTAGAATTTCTCCTCTCCCCTCTGTCCCCCCTCCCCCACCACCTTACCCACAATTCTTCTGAATTTTCTTCTTCTTCTTCTTCGTGTTTTTTCTTCTATTAGGCCAATTACTCTGGTGATAATAAATTTAATCTCATGTTGATATTGATATTAGCATTATTTTACTATATCATGTACTGTTTGTTTATTTGTTTTATTTCATTATTTCATTACTTACTGCTTATGAATGTTATTTGATACAAGTCATAATATGGTTCATCAGCCGTCATGATAAAAATTGAAGTGCAACGTTGTGAGCACAGTATAAGCTTTAAGCTTGTTGATGACTCTTTTGTCATTCATTGCATTGTAATCATGTGTATTGTTGAATAATGAAAGATTATTTAAACCAAGGCAGCCGGATGGGCATGGACCCGGCTGAAGAGTGACAGCCCCAGAACCGAGTCCGCTGGAGGTGTGCTCTTGCAGCCCTATGCTCCACAAGGGGATAGGAGGCACAAGTCAAAGTAAGTCAAATCACCCCCCCCCTCTCTCTCTCTGTCTCTATCTCTATCTCCGTGTGTGTGTGTGTGTGTGTGTGTGTGTGTGTGTGTTACATATATAAAATGATTGATTTAATTTTTGTTAAAAAAACACCAAAAAACAAAACAACAACAAACAATATAACATATTTCTGATGAAAAGCTAACAACTATAACAGCAAACCAACTGGACTATTTAACAAGGAGTTGAAAAAGTCATACATTAGCAAAATGGACTGCTGAAGATCGTCAACACTGAAGATGATTTCAGTTCAGGGATTTGAGACTTTAACATATCGGAAGTTGGTATATGATCGGCTGTTATGTGAGCACCACAGATGCAAGAAACATTAGTGACATATTTTACCCTAAAACAACTTATTTAGATTAGAGAAATGATTTGCCTCTTATGAGTGTTGGGCCCTGTTCTGAACCATAGCACGAGCTAGGCTATCACATTACTGAACCGTCTTTTGATAGTCTCTTCTTTCTGTCAGTCGATGGAAAGAGAATATGTGTGCCATTGACGGAATATGTTTTGGCATTTCCGTAAAATGATTCATCGACATCTTGTCTTCTTCGTCTTCTTCCCTTCAGCGTTTGAACATATGACACAAAAATATGAAAGCGGATGGCATAATATAGTGATACAAACACAGACACAGACACAAAGAACAAAGAGACACACAGACAGACAGACACACACACACACACACACACACACACACACACACATATATATATATATATATATTCATATTTATCGCGTCCATAGGGAATGCGTATTCTGTCTACTGGTTTTTGGATTGCTGGAACAGCAAAAAATGGAGAGAGAGAGAGAGAGAGAGAGAGAGAGAGAGAGAGAGAGAGAGAGAGAGAGTTATCTTGTCCATTTTCTTTTTCATATTGTTCGCATATTTCAGTATTTTCCTTTTTGGAAGGGGTTTGTGGGGCCTGTCTATGTCTCTGTATTTTTCTTTTTGTTTCTCCTCTTTCTTTTTCTCCCTGTCCTCCTCCTCCTCTTCTTCCTTTCTTTTTCTTCTTTCTCTTCCTCTCCCTTTCCCTTCCTCCCTCCCTCCTTTTCCTAGAGCTGACAGCCTCATTTCCGGGAACAGATGGCGGAATGTCCGTGTCTGGCGCATTCAGAGCGCATCAAGAGAGAGAGAGAGAGAGAGAGAGAGAGAGAGAGAGAGAGAGAGAGAGAGAGACAGAGACAGAGACAGAGACAGAGACAGAGACAGAGAGAGGGAGAGAAAGTGGAGAGAGAGAGGGAGAGAGACAGGTGAGAGCGAGAGAGAGAGAGAGAGAGAAAGAGAGAGATACAGAGAAAGAGAAAAAATATGGGGGAGAGAGAGAGAAAGAGAGAGGGAGACAGAGGGAGAGAGAAGGAGAGAGAGGGAGGAGAGAGAGAGAGAGAGGGAGAGAAAGTGGAAAGAGAGAGAGAAGGAGAGAGAGAGACAAGGAGATGGGTAGAGAGAGACAGGAGAGAGAGAGAGAGAGATGCAGAGACAGAGACAGAGAGAGACAAAGTGGAAAGAGAGAGAGAAGGAGAGAGACAAGGGGATGGGTAGAGAGAGACAGGAGAGAGAGAGAGATGCAGAGACAGAGGGAGAGAAAGTGGAAAGAGAGAGAGAGGGAGAGAGACAAGGGGGTGGGTAGAGAGAGACAGGAGAGAGAGAGAGAGAGAGAGAGAGAGAGAGATGCAGAGACAGAGACAGAAGGAGACAAAGTGGAAAGAGAGAGAGAGAGAGACAAGGGGATGGGTAGAGAGAGACAGGTGAGAGAGAGAGATGCAGAGACAGAGACAGAGGGAGAGAGAGAGAGAGAGAAGGGGATGGGTAGAGAAAGACAGGTGAGAGCGAGAGAGAGAGAGACAGAGAGAGAGACAGGGAAGAGAGACAGAGAGACACAGAGAGAGAAACACAGAGACAGACAGACAGACAGACGGACAGGCAGGTTGGGGGAAGAGTCAGAGAAAGAGAGATGACACACACACACGCACGCGCGCACACACACACACACACACACACACACACACACACACACACAGAGACACAGACAGAGAGACACAGCCACAGAGAGGAGAGACAGAGACAGGGACACAGAGACACAGAGACACAGAGATAGGGGCAAAACAGGAGCTGGCAATTTTTCACTTAGTTTCCATATCCACTGTCAGCTGCTGGTGACGTTCTTTCTTTTCGATTCTTTTTTTCTTTTCTTTTTCTTTTTTTCTTTTTTTTTCTGCCCATGTGTATGATGAATGGCGCCCCGTGTTTCTATGGTAACGACATAAACAGTGCAGCTCGGCGCATTGCATGGAAACGACATCATTATTATTAGGAGGCTTAGCTGTACTGAACTGGTGTGAGTTCTTCTGTGTGTTGTGTTGTGTTGTGTTGTGTTTGTGTGTGTGTGTGTGTTGTGTTGTGTTGTGTTGTGGTGAGGTTGTGTGTGTGTTGTGTTGTGTGTGTGTGTGTGTGTTGTGTTGTGTTGTGTTGTGTTGTGGTGAGGTTGTGTTGTGTTGTGTTGTGTGTGTGTGTGTGTGTTGTGTTGTGTTGTGTTGTGTTGTGTTGCGTTGCGTTGCGTTGCGTTGCGTTGCGTTGCGTTGCGTTGCGTTGCGTTGCGTTGTGTTGCGTTGTGTTGTGGTGAGGTGGTGTGTGTGTGTGTGTGTGTGTGTGTGTGTGTGTGTGTGTGTGTGTGTGTGTGTGTGTGTGTGTGTGTGTTGTGTTGTGTTGTGTTGTGTTGTGTTGTGGTGAGGTGGTGTGTGTGTGTGTGTGTGTGTGTGTTGTGTTGTGTTGTGTTGTGTTGTGTTGTGTTGTGTTGTGTTGTGTTGTGTTGTGTTGTGTTGTGTTGTGTTGTGTTGTGTTGTGTTGTGTTGTGTTGTGTTGTGTTGTGTTGCGTTGCGTTGCGTTGCGTTGCGTTGTGTTGTGTTGTGGTGAGGTGGTGTGTGTGTGTGTGTGTGTGTGTGTGTGTGTGTGTGTGTGTGTGTGTGTGTGTATGTGAGAGAGATAGAGAGAGAGGAAACAGAGACAGAGAGAGAGAGGGGAGGGGGAGACAGAGAGAAACTGAGAAATAGACAGAGACGGGGAAAGATGTGGGAAGAAGACGAAGAAAGAGAGATAGGTAGTTATATCAAGAGAGAGAGAGAGCGAGAGAGTGAGGAGAGAGAGAGAGAGGGGAGAGAGAGAGAGAGAGACAGACAGACACACACACACACACACACACACACACACACACACACACACACACACACACAGGCAGACAGACACTGAGACAGAGATCATTAAGTACCACATACTGCAGAAATCCACCCTCTCTACACTAATGAAGAAGGAACCTTAGACAGAATGTGATTCTAAAGAACACCAGTACATACATTGGTAAAGTCTTCCAGAACAACACTCCAAAGAAGAAGAAGAAGAGTGTCATAATGGTTCCGCTGTTTTTTTTTTTTAATTTTTTATTTATTTATTTATTTATTTTATTTTTTTGCGTTTACGGAGGGGTTCGAATCCGTCTCATCCCCTCTGTCTTCTCTCATGGCAGGCGAATGTGGCGGAGGCTGGTGGGTCGCTGGATTATTTTTAGAAGCGGGTGTGTTGCTGATGTGCGTGCACGATGGTTTTTTTTTTTTTTTCAGCATGCGTGTTTCCCCTTAGTGGCTGGGCGTTCGAGCGTGGAGAGAGAGAGTGTTGTTGTGTCATGTTTTCTGTGTTTCAGAAGTGTCTCGTGCAACTGGAAAAAAAAGGAAACTGAGTGAGCGGAGTTCAAGAATTTCCATTGCTCCTCGCCAGTTTTCCCTGTCTTCATTCGAAGGGAGTCAGTCCTTGGAGAAGGACGGTGATGGAACCAGCGCTTAGCGGCTGCTGTTCGTTGTATACCCTCTGAAAACGACTTCATGTCCGCCAGATGGAGCTGGTCTTCGTTTCTCTGTTTCTTTGTAAGCACCCGTTCGTTCATCTACAGAACACTGTGCGTTGGCCAGTGGGTGGTTTTTGTCCTTCAGTCCCGTCAGTGAGTCTCCACAGTTTGACAGCATCGTGGTCGGAGTGTTTGCCTGGCGCGCGTCTTCGAGGTGTTGGCGCCTCCGTTCCAGTCGTGGTGCAACGTCACGTCGCTCTAGGTAGGAGCTTGTGTTCCAGACCTGTTATGTATTGTTTTTCTTCGTCGTGTTTCATTGTTTTGTTACGTTTGTATTTTGTCTCCGGTTTGTTGTGACCTGTATTTTGTCTCCGGTTTGTTGTGACCTGTATTTTGTCTCCGGTTTGTTGTGACCTTCCTTCAGTCATTTCTACAATGGTTATTGTGACAGTTATGAGCCTGTGAAGGGGAGATGAGTTGTCACGTTTCGCTTAAATGGTATCTTTATACAATATGAGTGGAAATGTAAGGAGTAAATATTGAAATTTGAGAATTGGACAGGAGTTACATTTTTATGAAGTTGTCTGCCCAAGCGGCAGTTGTTTCAATGGAAGGGGGTGGGGGTAGGGGGGGGGGTGTCGTTGGGCGGGGGGTAATATATCTTGCTTTTCACATGCTCAAGACAATTTTATTGGATATTTTAAGGTTTAAGGAGCGCGTCCAACTACTACTACTACTACTAATGGTATTTATATAGCGCTGAATCTTGTGCAGAGACAAATCAAAGTGCTTTCACACCAGTCATTCACCCATGCATGATTCTAAAACTGGAGGAACTGGAGACAAGGAAGAGGCCAGGGAAGGGAGGCTATTTTGGGAAGAGGTGGCTTTTAAGGCCAGACTTGAAAGAGCTGGGTGTGGAGACTTGACAAGCAAAAGAGGAAGTTCATTCCAATTGCAAGGTCCAGAGATAAAGAACGGCGGCCAACAGTTGAGTGTTTGAATCTGGGTATGCGTAAACAGAGTGGATCCGAAGCCGATCGGTAGTGAGATGGAGTGTAGAGGTGAAGGCAACCACAAAGACAGGGACAGATTTGTGAACACATTAACATAGTGCTGATCTTGTACTTTATTCTGTGTGACAGGGAGCCAGTGGAGACGTTGCAAGAGAGGAGTGATGTCCTCAATTTTGTTTTGTTTTTTTGAGGACGAGTCAGGCAGCAGTTTTGTAGAAGACTGAATGGATGAAACAGGCAAGCCAGACAATAGTTGTCAAGGCGAGAGAGAATGAGAGAAACAAGTCCAGGTGTTGTGTAACAGATTATTTTTTACTTAAATTCGTAGGCCTGTGTTACTTTCAACCGGCACTCCATCCGAACCAAAAAAAGCAAAACACGAACGCGAATCAAGTTTTTTATATTATTTTTTTAATTTTATTTTTTTAGAAGAACGCAAACTCACATTTTCTTTTACTTTTTGATTTAACTTGATATTAATAAATATATAATCAAAGAAAGAAAACAAGTGTTCATTTCCCAACTTAATCAAAAAATAAATTCGTTATGCCAACTCACCCAGAAAAAATAAATTCCTTTCTTTTCAACTCACTCAAAAAATATAAACAAAAAGTAACTAAACACACACACTACAATGACGGCCGCCCACATCTCAGGCGCCGACACCCCCCCGACGGACGCCGTGGAACACTGGGCACCACACCAATGGGTGGTCCGCCGTTGGAAGTAGCTCCTGGCATGGCCGCTCTCCCTCAGCAGGAAGTCTCTCCCCGGGACGGCAGTGGTCCAGCGTCTCCCTCAAAACGAAATGAAAGTATCCCCATAAGTCTCCCGACTCAACCAGCTATACCCAAATGTCTTCCCCCAATGAATACAGATCAACCATTCGTCACCGTCACCGAATCCTTTGGGGCGCCTTTGAAGCTTTGTCAACCACCTTTCTCCAGTCCTCGCGTCTCTCGGCCGCTCTCAGGGTGTCTCTCAGCTCCATGCCTGTCCACTCTCGGATGTTGTCCTCCCATCTCTTCCTTTGCCTCTTCTTCTTCCTCCCCTCACTGTGCCTTGTAAGATTGTTTTAGCAAGACCAGAGGAGCGTGTGACATGACCAAACCACTTCAGTTTTCGTTGTCTGGCGAGTGTTTGAAGGTCAGTATAGGGCCCGATTTCATTGCGGATGCGTCTCTTGACTTCTTCGTTCGTGATGTGGTCTTTGTATGAGATGCCTAAGAGTCTTCGGAAGCACCTCATTTCTACAGCTCTTATTCTCTCTAAGTCCGCTGTGAGGGTCCATGATTCACATGCATATAAAAAGATTGACATGACCAGAGAACGCATCAGTCTGATTTTGGAACTGATGGCGATTTTTCTGTTTCTCCAGATGGGTTTGAGCTTGGTCATTGCGGCTGTGGTCTGGGCAATTCTTGACAGTATTTCTGGTTTTGATCCCTCGTCTGTCACGATAGATCCCAAATATTTGAATCTGAACACTTTCAAGTTTCTGGTCTTTGATTTTGATTTCTGATGTGAAGTTGCTGTTTTTCATCACTTTTTTTTTCCCCGCTGATTTCCATACCAAATTGTGTTGATTTTTCTTCTAAGCGATTCACTAAGTCTGTTAGCTCTTGCTCGTGACCAGCTAATCCGTCAATATCATCAGCGAAGCGCAAGTTTGTGATTGTTCGCCCTCCAATGCTCACTGTTCCTTCATGTTCTTCTAGTGCTTCTTCCATGATTCTCTCAAGAAATAGATTAAAGAGAGTAGGGGAGAGCAGGCAGCCCTGGCGCACACCGACCGTCGTCCGAAACCAATCACCTATGTTGTTGTGAAACACTGCACTTGTTGCATTCTCATAGAGGCTCTGTACGACTCTGATTAGGATCAACCATTACATTCACATAAAGAAGCGTTAACGCTTACCTCATACCAAGCAGCTCCCAAAATTATTCGACTTGGAGCATCTCCAACATGAAAAATCAATATTCAACTCACGCATTTTTTTTTAAAGTAAAATCTTTTTTCCACATTAAATACAAACCAGTCTTAGCCGAATATTGGAAAAATTATCAAGAACAAAAATATTTAGTTTCTTCGGCAAAATAAAACAAATCAATAAATACCTTATGTCCAGTATGCCTCGATGCTGTTCACAACGGGAATGCTTCTGGCCCATAAGTCAAACAGCAATGACTGGCATCAGCAAAAATAAACCAGTTCAGGGAAACGGAACTGGCCTAATGTTAACAATTAAGAGTTAAAAAAAAACGGCATTCACGTGCTTCACCATATATCGCACAACAGAACATCGGATGGGAACCTTGTGTTCCTGCGTGAAAAAGTGTCCGCATTTTCAAGTAGACATAAAAATCAACACACACACAAAATACCATTTAAAAAATTGTCGCCGACAACACATGTACAAAGCGATTTGTTACATGTTGCATCAATGGACAGATATTTCCGGATGGAACTGATGCGCTGCAAATGACAGTAGCAGGATTGGCATGTCTGAATGATAAATGTTTGCATGGACAGTGTGTCAAGGACAACGCCGAGGTTCCTGACTGAACTGGAAAGAGGGATGGATGTGCTGCCAAGTTTGATTTTCAGTTGTAATGGAAGACAGTTTTTTGTTTGGTTCCTATGATCATTGCTTCAGTTTTATCCGTGTTCAATTGTAACTTTAGCCACCCAGTTTTGAATGTCCAAGAAGCAGTTGGATGGAGAACGACAGTTTTTCGGGGGTATCACTCTTCTGGAGTTGTCATCAGCATAAGAATGATGACTGACATTATGGCGGTTGATATTTAAGTGAGAGGAGCAGTGTACAGTGTGAAGAGCACTGGACCTAAAACAGATCCCTGTGGGACTCCATGTTCGATTTTAACGGGTTCAGACTGGAAATTATCGACAGACTGGAATCGATCAGTGATATAAGATCTGAACCAGTTTAGAACAGTGCTGTTGATGCCAAATGTAAAATGAAGACGGGAAAGGACTGAATGGTCAATCGTGTCGAAGGCGGCTGACAAGTCGAGAAGAGTGAGAAGGGAGATCTGTCCTGAGTCGGACGCTAGCAGTAGGTTATTCAGGATGTGGGGGAGGGTGGTTTCGGTACTGTGGTCAGCACGATAGGCAGACTGAAATGGGTGGATGAGATTGTTGAAACAAAGGTGGTTGTTGAGGTGCTTCAGGACATCTTTTTCAAGGAGTTTGGACAGGAACGGAAGATTAGAAACTGGTCGATAATTTTTCAAAATGTTTGCGTCAAGGTTGGATTTCTTCAGAAGAGACTGGACGATTGCAGTTCTGAAAGTAGACGAAACGTTCCAGTGAGAAGGGATGAGTGATTGTTGGGAGAAGCTGTGAGACACAATAGGGAAAGACAGATGCCACGAGTTAACATCGGGAGTAAATTCATGCTTGTGGAAAAACAATACTGCTGTATATGGTAAATGATGATTAAATTTGTATTTATGACATGTGAAACATTGGAAGGCAAGGGAGATAATTTTTGGTCTATTCTTACGGCGTCGAGGCGTGCGGAAAGATGCGGGTAACCATTGGTAATGTCATTCACATTCTTAAAAAAAAAAAACCCACTCAAAACTGTTTTGCTTAATATTTTTTAAGATTTGATATCTCTTGAAATATCATTATTCATTAATGGTTTTGGATTGCCAGTTGTCTTTAGATGCACTCCTAGCTGGTTGCCGCTATTTTGGTCGAAATTTTATTTGTAACATGGTGGTTCCAGACCACCCGCCTCTAGGTGCCGGTGACGGATCCGTTGAGGGCTCCGCTGACATTCCTTACTGAGGGCCTGTCTTCAGTCCGCCAGCGTCAGCAAGTTCTATGTTCATGTGTCTAAGGTTCTAATGTGAACGAACAAAAGAAAGACTACCCTGTGCTTCCAGTTTATTTTATTTTGTTTCATTTTCCAAAGTCTCCTGGTCAGTTCTCGTTTCTGACGTTTGTTTTTCATAAAACTTACCTGCTTAGAAAGTTGGACTGACGGGCGCAATAGCCGAGTGGTTAAAGCGTTGGACTGTCAATCTGAGGGTCCCGGGTTCGAATCACGGTGACAGCGTCTGGTGGGTAAAGGGTGGAGATTTTTACGATCTCCCAGGTCAACATATGTGCAGACCTGCTAGTGCCTGAACCCCCTTCGTGTGTATATACAAGCAGAAGATCAAATACGCACGTTAAAAATCCTGTAATCCATGTCGGCGTTCGGTGGGTTATGGAAACAAGAACATACCCAGCATGCACACCCCCGAAAACGGAATATGGCTGCCTACATGGCGGGGTAAAAACGGTCACACACGTAAAAGCCCACTCGTGTGCATACGAGTGAACGCAGAAGGACTGAAAAAAAAAATCCCAACCCACATGCCTGTTTTGATATAGGTGAGAGTGAGATTGAGATGCAGTGCCTCCAAGTGGACCTAATGGACTGGTTAGAATGACTGTGATCTCACTTATCAGTGCCATTGTGGTACTATGTGAGAAGAATAAGGCTGTAGTTTTGCTGCCGATTTTCTTTTTTGTGTTTTTTTTGTTTGCTCTTTATGATTAAATATATATATATATATATATATATATATATATATACATATACATATATAGGCCTGATGGAGTGATGGCCTAGAGGTAGCGCGTCCGCCTAGGAAGCGAGAGAATCTGATCGCGCTGGTTCGAATCACGGTTCAGCCGCCGATATTTTCTCCCCCTCCACTAGACCTTGAGTGGTGGTCTGGACGCTAGTCATTCGGATGAGACGATAAACCGAGGTCCCGTGTGCAGCATGCACTTAGCGCACGTAAAAGAACCCACGGCAACAAAAGGGTTGTCCGTGGCAAAATTCTGTAGAAAAATCCACATCGATAGGAAAAACCAATAAAACTGCATGCAGGAAAAAATACAAACAAAAAAAAAGAAAAAAAAAGGGTGGCGCTGTAGTGTAGCGACGCGCTCTCCCTGGGCAGAGCAGCCCGAATTTCACACAGAGAAATCTGTTGTGATAAAAAGGAATACAAATACAAAAAATGTATATATATATATATATATAATATATACATACATATATTCCCTCAGCAATAAGTTCAATTGTGGCAGGTCCACAACTACATGCATGTATATGAATGTGTATTGTGTGTGCGTGTGTCTATGTAAGTTTGTGCCTGCCTATGTGTGCGTATGTGTTAGGGTAGCTGTTAGATACACATGTATGTTAAAATGTATGTATGCAGTGTGTGTGTGTGTGTGCGCGCGCGCGCGCGCGTGTGTGTGTGTGTGGTCACATTTTGGTGTGTATGTAACATAGATATGTTTTATGTTATCAAAAGCGTTTTTGTAAAGCACCTAGAGCAGATTTCTGGATAGTGTGCTATATAAGTATCCATTATTATTATTATATGTGTATATATATCTATATATATATATACATCTATAGATATATATACAGTCTGTAGTGGGGTATCTTGGGGCAGGTGCACGTCCGCTTTAGCACACGTGACAGAAGAAAAAAGGGGGGGGGGGGGAAATGAAAGAAAAAAGGCACTCCAAAGAAAATGAAATAAATCAAATCTGGACCACGTATTCAGAGAAACCGAAAGGAGGAAGAGGAAAAAAACAAAACAAAAAAAACAAACACACCCACACAGCCCTAAACAACAAAGTAACCAACGAATAATAATATCCACATCCACAGCTGGTACGTACGTAGAACTGTAGAAGAGGAAAAAGAACCTATCTACTGTATAAGGAGAATGAGCGAACAGAAGTAGAATCCAATATTGGCGACACACACACAGCACACACACACACACACACAGCGTTCGATAACCTTTATCACCCGATGACAGATGGACAAAAGAACATTGCCACGGGGATTTCTATTCATGAAGCGGACTGTCTATTGAGTGTAGTAGTCGCGAGCGCTGCTGGCCGGATCCAATAACGCTTCACAATGTATAAGGATAGGCTCTAACAACTTGACGTAGCAGGGTTTCACATTGTCACTGTTATTATTATTATTATTATAATAATAAATAATAATAAATAATAATAAATATTATCATTTCTATTATTTTTATTATTATTGCTATTATTATTATTATTATTACTGTCATTGTCATAGTTATTTTACTTATTTATTGATCTATTTATCTTTCTGTCGCTTTTTTTTTCTGTGGTCTGTGTGGCCTGTCTTTCACCTTGTGTTGGCGTTGACAGTTACCATTCATAGTTATGGAGTGTGGGGGTGGGGGGATATTTAAGAGGTTTCTGCCGTCGTTCATAATGTATAGGCCCTACAGCTGATCTGTTTTTAATCAACTGTAGGAGAAAAGTATGGAAAATGTTTTTCTCTCGGTCTTTTTGTATCTCTCTCCAAATATATACTTTTTCTTTGTCTATACATGTGGGTGTTGGGGGTGTGTGTGTGTGTGTAGGGGGGATGTTTGCTTATGTGTGTTCGTGGTGACAGAAAAAGGTTGGTTTCAGGAAAGAGGCTGGCTTTTTTCCGTAGAGATTAAAAGTGACCACACAACGCACGCACACACACACACATACATTTTTTTTTTTTTTTAAATATATAATCTTTATTCCTCTTTTCTCATCCACCCATCCACAATTCCTGCATTCATACATCAACATAATTCCTATGTGGTCGTTATATACGACCTTCCAAATGGACAGGACACTAGAAAACTGTCATGCAGACATCACGCAACAATTAACATGGTCAGTGACATAAAAAAAAAAAAAAATTCTTAAGACACTGCGAGTCCACAAGTCATATGACGGATGTCGTCACAGTGTGTTTAACAGATCAAACATAAAAAGAATATACTGTGTGTGTGTGTGTGTGTGTGTGTGTGTGTGTGTGTGTGTATACACACACATGCATACATATATATATGTATATATATGTGTGTATATATATATGTATGTATGTGTGTGTATATATATGGGTATGTATATATATGGGTATGTATATATATGGGTATGTATATATATGGGTATGTATATATATGGGTATGTATATGGGGGTATGTATATGGGGGTATGTATATGGGGATATATATATATATATGGATATATATAGGTATATATGGATATATATGGGGAGGTATATATGGGGAGATATATATGGGGATATATAGATATATATATGGGGATATATATATATATAGGATATATATGGGGGTATATATATATAGGATATATAGATATCTATATATATGGGGGATATATAGATATCTATATATATATGGGGATATAGATGGATATATATATATATATAGGTATATATATGGGGATATATATAGGTATATATATGGGGATATATATGGGGATATATATATATATAGGGATATATATATATATATATAGATATCTATATATATGGGGATATCTAGATAGATATATATCTAGATATAGATAGATAGATAGATATATGGGGAGATATATAGATATATGAGGAGATATATATATCTAGATAGATAGATATCCCATATATATATATATATATATATATATATATATATATATATATGGGGATATATAGATATATATTGATTATATATATATATCCCCATATATATATAGGGATTATATACATATCCCCATATATATATATATATATATATATGGGGACATATAGATATATATCCCCATATATATATATACCCATATATATATATATATGGGGATATATATATATATAGATATATATATATATATATATGGGGATATATATATGGGGATATATATATATATATATATATATATATATGGGGAGATATAGATTATATATATCTATATATCTCTATGTGTATGTGTGAGTTCGAGTAAGAGCCTCCGAGAGGGAGATAGAGGGGGAAACAGAGATACAGTGGCAGAGACAGACACACAGAGAGGGAGAGAACTCAGAACTGTTGTAATGTGAGGTCACCGACCTGTATACATATAAATGCACGTGTTGTACACACACACACACACAATGAAAATGTGAGAGGGAGACAGAGTGCGTGCGTGCGTGGGTGTTCAAAGTTTCCGACCAACACTGCAGGTGTCTGCATTTCTCGGGCCTGGTTGGCGCCGGAGATGATAATGACGATGACTGATGATGATTCCATAGGAAGTGTAAGGTATAGCCTTGTCATGAAGTCACTCCACTGGACCTCGGTGGCACCAAACTATCATCGTCATGGTGATCATTCTGCCGCAATGTTCTGGAACACAGTGGCTCCGGTCAATAACAAAGAAACACAGATACACACATCGAGCAAAAAGCAAAGTAACAAAAAAGTTGCAATAAGCATAGCGATCAATACATCCATACTGTAAAATGGGGTTGTGTAATCATATACACACAAACGCGCGCGCGCACACAGAGAAATGCATCTGAAGAGGAGATGGGGGGGAAAAACAACAACTCTAAATCACTTGACCTGGTCATTTTGAACGAAATTGCCTCGGTAAAAACAGGAGAGAGGACACACGCACACACACACGATTTTTTTTTTCGATGAGGAACAAATAGGGTGAAGGCACAAATGGCTTGTTTTCATCTTCATGAAACGGGAAAATATATGAATAGATAGGTAGATAAATAGAGAGCGAGAGAGTGAGTGAGGGGTTGGGGGGGGGGGAGAAAGAGAAAGACAGGGAGACAAAGACAAATAGGTAGACAGACAGAACGACAGAGACAGGGAGACAGAGACAAATAGGCAGACAGAACGAGAGAGAGACAATAGATAAAAAATAAAATGACATGTAAACAATAAAAGACTTTCACAAGTCACCCCAAAAAGTAGCTAGCTAATGCAAAATTCAGCAACATTCACGAGATAACTAGTCTCTTCAATGCAAGAGAGAGATAGAGACAGACAGAGAGGGAGAGGTTTGGTTTGATCAATACCTTTCCTCCCTCAGTCCCTTCTATTCCCCTCCTCACCTATACCTCTCTCTCCCTCTCCCCCCCTCCCCTCCACACACACACACCTACACCTCTTTTCACTCTCGACGTCGTCTTGTCAGTTGCATGCCTGTGTCGAAGTGAAAGTGACATGGGTTGCTGGCTGCTCTAATTTCGTGTCATGCCGACAGAATAGATCTGTTGGGCTTCTGGGTCTGTGTGGGAGAGAGCAATATTGGGGCGTGCGTGTGTGTGTGACAGATAGGTGAGGGAGGGAGAGAGAGAGAATAAGAGAAAGTGAGAGAGAGGGAGGGTAGGGAGAGAGAGAGTTATCACCCGAATCAGTGTTTCTCTGTCTATCTCCCAGTTCTGAGATATTTCACCCATTCCTTGACCTTCTTGCACACGCACACACACACTATAAGCGCGCTTACAGAAAGGACTGGAGACATAAAAAGAGAGACCGAGACACACACAGTTAAACACAGAGACAAAGACAGAAAAAAGACACAGAGCACACACATAATTACAGACAGACAGACAGACGCACATAGAGATATATAGATAGAGGAGATACAGAGATAGAGAGCGATAGAGAGACAGAGAGAGAAAAAAAAAATCCAGCGCAGCGCACAAGACAAGACACAATCATTATTGATGTGTGTCTAACAACTTCTTCAGCTGCAGAATGTTTTATACGATGCCACGCCCATGTCAGTGGAAAGAAAGAAAGATAAATGGATACCTAGTCGGGGGGGAAAAGAAATCGTTGAAAAAGGAAATAAATAAGAGCTTGTGGAACATGTTCACTTGTCTTGAACACGTACTGGAAAATCATTAAAGTGAAGAGACTCCGAGAAAGCGAAAAGGGAGGGAGGGGAAGGAAGGGAGGGAGAGAGGGGGGAGGAAGGGAGGGGGGGAGGAAGGGAGGGGGAGGGGGGGAGGAAGGGAGGGGGGAAGGGTGGGAGGGAGGGGGGAGGAAGGGTGGGAGGGAGGGGGGAGGAGGGGAGGGAGAGAGGAGGGGGGAGGGGAGAGAGGGGGGAGGAGGGGAGAGGGGGAGGGAGAGGGGGGGAGGGGGAGGGAGAGGGGGAGGAAGGGAGGGAGAGAGGGGGAGGGAGAGAGGGGGAGGAAGGGAGGGAGGACACAGACACACGCGCGCGCACCACACCCCAACACACCACACAACAATTCCACCACACCACACCACACCACACACCACCACACCACACCACACACCCCATCCCCCAACCCAACCCACACCACACCACACCACACACCCCATCCCCCAACCCAACCCACACCACACCACCACACCGCACACCACCACACCACACCACACACCCCATCCCCCAACCCAACCCACACCACACCACACCACACCGCACACCACCACACCGCACACCACCACACCGCACACCACACCACACACCCCATCCCCCAACCCACACCACACCGCACCACACCACACCACACCACACCGCACACCACCACACCACACCACACACCCCATCCCCCAACCCACACCACACCACACCGCACACCACACCACACCACACCCAACCCAACCCACACCACACCACACCGCACACCACACACCCCATCCCCCAACCCAACCCACACCACACCGCACACCACCACACCACACACCCCAACCCAACCCACACCACACCCCCCATCCCCCAACCCAACCCACACACCACACCACACCACACCACACCCCCCAACCCACACCACCACACCACAACCCACACCACCACACCGCACACCACCACACCCCATCCCCCAACCGCACACCACCACACCGCACACCACCACACCACACACCCCATCCCCAACCCAGGGGGGAGGGTGAGAGGGGGGGGGGAGGGAGAGAGGGAGAGGAAGGGAGGGAAGGGAGAGGGGGAGGAAGGGAGAGAGAGGGAGGGGGAGGGAGAGAGGGGGAGGAGGAGAGGGGGAGGGGGAGGAAGGGACGGAGAGAGGGGGGAGGAAAGGAGGGAGAGAGGGGGGGAGGGAGGGGAGGAAGGGGGGAGAGAGGGGGGAGAGAGGGGGGAGGAAGGGGGGAGAGAGGGGGAGGAAGGGGGGAGAGAGGGGAGGAAGGGGGGAGGGAGGAAGGGGGGGAGGGAGGAAGGGGGGAGGGAGGAAGGGGGGAGGGAGGAAGGGGGGAGGGAGGAAGGGGGGAGGGAGGAAGGGAGGGAGGAGAGAGGGGGGAGGAGAGAGGGGGGGAGGGAGGACACAGACACACGCGCGCGCGCACCACACCCCAACGCACCACACCCCAACACACCACACAATTCCACCACACCACAACCCAACACACCACACCACACCACACCACACCACACCCCCCATCCCCCAACCCAACCCGCACACCCACCACACCGCACACCACCACACCACACACCCCATCCCCCAACCCACACCACACCACACCGCACACCACACACCCCAACCCAACCCCCACACCACCACACCACACCGCACACCACACCACACATCCCCCAACCCACCGCACACCACCACACCACACCACACACCACCACACCGCACACCACCACACCGCACACCACACCACACACCCCATCCCCCAACCCAACCCAACCCACACACGACACCACACCGCACCCCCCAACCCACACCGCACACCACACACCCCATCCCCCAACCCAGGGGGGAGGGAGAGTGGGGGAGGGAGAGAGGAGAGGAGGGAGGGAGAGAGGGGGGAGGGGGGGAGGGAGAGAGGAGAGGAGGGAGGGAGAGAGGGGGGAGGGGGGGAGGGAGGGAGAGGGGGGGGGGAGGGGGGAGGGAGAGAGGGGGGAGGAGGGAGAGAAGGGGGAGGAAGAGAGGGGGGAGGAAGGGAGGGAGAGAGGGGGGAGGGGGAGGGAGAGGGGGGAGGGAGAGGGGGGGGAGGGAGAGGGGGGGGAGGAAGGGCGGGAGAGAGGGGGGAGGGAGAGGGGGAGGGAGAGGGGGAGGGAGAGGGGGAGGGAGAGAGGGGGGGGAGGAAGGGAGAGAGGGAGGGGGAGGGAGAGAGGGGGAGGGGGGAGGAAGAGAGGGGGAGGAAGGGGGGGAGGGGGGAGGGGAAGGGGGGAGGGCGGGGAGGAAGGGAGGGAGAGAGGAGGGAGGACACAGACGCGCGCGCGCGCACCACACAACAATTCCACCACAACACCACACCGCACACCACACCACACACCCCATCCCCGAACCCAACCCACACAACACCACACCACACCACACACCCCATCCCCCAACCCACACAACACCACACCACACACCCCATCCCCCAACCCAATCCAACCCACACCACACCACACACCGCACACCGCACACCACACCACACACCCCATCCCCCAACCCAACCCAACCCACACCGCACACCACATCCCCCAACCCAACCCAACCCACACCACACCACACCACCACACCGCACACCACCACACCGCACACCACCACACCACACCACACCATATCCCCCAACCCAACCCACACCACACCACACACCCCAACCCAACCCACACCGAACACCACTGCACACCACCACACCACACCACACCATCCCCCAACCCAACCGCACACCACACCCCCCAACCCAACCCAACCCACACCACACCACACACCCCATCCCCCAACCCACACACCACACACCACACCACACCACACCCCATCACCCAACCCACACCACACCGCACACCACCACACCGCACACCACATCCCCCAACCCACACCACACCGCACACCACACACCCCATCACCCAACCCACACCACACCACACCGCACACCACCACACCGCACACCACATCCCCCAACCCACACCACACCGCACACCACACACCCCATCACCCAACCCACACCACACCACACCGCACACCACACCACACACCCCATCCCCCAACCCAACCCACACCACACCACACACCCCATCCCCCAACCCAACCCAACCCAACCCAACCCAACCCAACCCAACCCACACCACACCGCACACCACCACACCCACACACCCCATCCCCCAACCCACACACCACACCACACCACACCGCACCGCACACCACCACACCACACCACACCACACCACACCACACCACACCCCCCAACCCACACCACACCGCACACCACCACACCGCACACCCCATCCCCCAACCCACACCACACCCCCCATCCCCCCAACCCACACCACACCACACCACACCGCACACCACCACACCGCACACCACCACACACCCCATCCCCCAACCCAACCCACACCACACCACACACCAAACCATACCCCAACACACGGTACCCAAGTGCCATCCAGTGCCCAGGCTCACCACACGAACGTTCCGTCTTCCTTTCTGTCACCATGGAGCCACGCAGCAACGGGTAGTTTCCATGGAAACGTCGGCGGAAAACAGCCGACAATCTCATTCATTCATCCGAAGACATCTCATTCCGTAAATGCCAAGCGTTGAAAAGACTGGAAATACAGGGAAGACAGACATTTGTGTTTTGACCGAGAAGCGGAATGTTGATGGTTAGATGGACGTAATGAGAGAGAGAAAGGGAGAGAGAAAGGGAGAGAGAAAGAAAGGGAGAGAGAGAGGGA
Organism: Babylonia areolata; assembly: GCF_041734735.1. NCBI lineage: Eukaryota > Metazoa > Mollusca > Gastropoda > Neogastropoda > Buccinidae > Babylonia > Babylonia areolata. Next base: position 4,446,595 of record NC_134884.1, read on the forward strand.
GGAAAGAGGGAGAGAAAGGGAGGGGGAGGGAGAGAGAGAGAGAGAAAGGGAGGGAGGGAGGGAGGGAGGGAGGGAGAGTGAATGCGATAGTGATAGAGAGATCGACAGAATGACAGAAATAGAGAGAGACAGACACAGACAGACCGAAACAGAACAGACAGAAACAAGGACAGCGACAGAGGGAAAACAGATAGAGCGACAAATAAAGAGTAAGGCACTGACTGCAAAAATTGCGCGTGTGTGTGTGTGTGTGTGTGGGTAAAAGAATAAGCTTATCCTGCCCTAAAAACAAACAAAAAGAAACAAACAAAAAACAAACAAAAAAAAAACAAAAAACAAACCAACCACAAACAACCCCCAAAACAAAACAAAACACACAAAAAAAAAACACACACACACGGAAATAAAGGCAATGAAGTGGGGGTGGGGGGAGTGCAGGTGGAGTAAAAGACGATAGGAAAACGAACCATTGCAAGCAACACACAAGAAATTATATCGAAAAAAAAAAAAGAAAGAAAAAAACGAGAACAATACAAGCGGAAATCGCAAATAGTGTGTGCGTGTGTGCGTGCGTGCGTGCGTGCGTGTGTGCGTGCGTGTGATCATAAAAGATCTATAATCCCTCGCTAACAAGAACCACCCGATTCTGCTGGCATCAACCAATCATCGGGGGAAACTCATCACAACACTCATCGGCCTGTTTTCGTGCCAGTGGTCGGCTCACCTCCTCAACCAACCGTCTTCTGGGGAAACCCCCCCGAGAACTAATTAACCAATTATCTTCTGGAAACGCGAGCAGATAATCGTCTCGTGAAAGCCCCAGAAAACCTCATGCCGAGTTTCCACGGCATGATGACAAAGAAAATCACAACACGAAAAGAGAAGAAGATGACGGAGGAGGAGGAGGAGAAGAAGAGCTCCAGCCACAGCCACCCTGCAATGGTGCACATGACAATGACACGAAAAGAGACGACGACGACGAAGAAGAAACACAGTAAATGCAGTCACTTCATTTAGTTGCATCTGACACAAAACTTAGGAACATGATAATAACACAAATTTCTGGACAACAAAGATAGGGATAACAATATCGATTAAGGAAGAAGAAGAAGAAAACAACAACAAGAGTGAGGAGGAGGAGGAGGAGGAGGAGAAGCAGAAGACAACAGAAAGAACACAACATGTCTGTATCAGAAATAACTATATTTTGGGGAGGACATATACCTATTCTAAGCTTAACACGAAAAACTAGCAATGCCACAGTTTTCAGCCGACACAGGTCGACTTTCAGAGATATTGGAATGTGCAAGAAAGAAATCACGCTTTTGCGCGTGAGGCAGGCTGGTATCGCCCCAAAAGAATCCAGGGTTCTTTGTTTAAATTCTGAGAAAAAAAGAAAAAAAAGGCCTTCAATTACAAACACTATAAGCTTCCCAAACAATGTACACAGAGAGACAGAGAGAGAGAGAGAGAGAGATGTATGTCTATCTACCAATCTTGCCACTGGCTTTAGGAAACCAAACAAACACAAACAGGGAAACGCTCTCTAAATCCGATCTTGCCTGTAACTATGTGAATAATGCATGTCCCCCTGCCCTCCTCTCTCTCTCTTCATCTCCCCTCTCTCTCCCCATTTCTCTCTCCCTCTCTTTCTCCCTTTCTCTCCCCCCTCCCTCTCTCCCCCCTCTCTCTCGCTTTCTCTTTCCCTCTTTCTCCCTCTCTCTCGCTTTCTCCTCCCCCCCCTCTCTCTCTCGGTCTCCCTTCCTCTCTCTCTCCCCCCCTCTCTTCTTCACCCCCACACTCTCTCTTCCTCCCCCTCTCTCTTCCCCTCTCTATCTCCCCCCTCTCTGTCTGTCTGTCTCTCCCTTCCTGTCTGTCTCTGTCTCTCTGTGTGTCTGCCTCTCTACTGTATTCTACTCTGCTGTGCGTTATGTTGGTTTGATTTGGTTTTTGTTTTCGTTGGGTTTTTTTTTTCCCTCCCATTGACACGACAACGTCGACTGTAATGGTTTTCAGCAGTTCTCAGTAAAGAACCCGCTAAAAAAAAACAACTTGTTCTTCTTCTTCATGTTCTCGTTATTCTTGTTCTTGGTCTTCTTGTTTTTGTTGTTGTTCCAGTTCTTGTTCTTCACGTGAGGCAAGCCAGTATCGCTTCCAACAGAATCCACGATTCTTTGTTTAAATTCCGTGAGAAAAACAAAAAAAAAACGGCCTTAAATTACAAACACTATAAGCTTCCCAAACAATGTACAGAGAGAGAGAGAGAGAGAGAGAGAGAGAGAGAGACAGAGACAGAGACAGACAGAGACAAGAGTTTAAATACAATCAGACAAACAGACAGGCAGACAGACCGAGGCAGTTTGCCACGGCTTTACAGGGAAGACAAGCAAACACAAACAGGGGAAACGCTCTCTACATCTGATCTGGTCTGTAACCATGTGAATAATGCATGCCCCCCAGTCCCCCCCCCCCCCCCCCCCCCCCGCTCTCGCTCTGTCTCTCTTCGTCCCCCCTCTCTCTATCCCTTCCTCTGTGTGTCTGTCTCTCTTCCCCCCCCCCTCTCTTCTCCCTCTCTCCCTCTCTGTCTGTCCCCCTCTCTGTCTCTCTTCCTTGCTCTCTTCCTCACCCCCTTTCTCTCCCTTCCCCTCTCTCTCTACCTCTCTCTCCCTACCCCCTCTCTCTCCCTCTACCCCCTCTCTCTCCCTCTGTCCCCTTTCTCTCCCTCCTCTCCCCCTCTCTTCCTTCCCCCCCTCTCTCCCTCTTTCCCCCCCTCCCTCTCCCCCCTCTCTCTGTCTCTTCCTTCCTCTGTCTCTCTGTCTCTCTGTCTCCCTCTCTACTGTATTCTACTCTGCTGTGCGTTATATTGGTTTGGTTTGGTTTTTGTTTTCGTTATTTTTCTTCTCCCATTGACACGACAACGTCGACTGTAATGGCGTTCAGCAGTGATCAGCAAAGAACCCGCTATAGACTTGTTCTTCGTCTTCAGGTTCTCGTTATTCTTGTTCTTGTTCTTGTTCTAGTTGTTCTTGTTCTAGTTCTTCCTGTTCTTGTTTTTCTTGTTCTAGTTCTTGTTCCTGTTCCAGTTCTTGTTGTTCTTCTTGTTCTTGTTTTTCTTGTTCTTCCTGTTCCTGTTTTTCTTGTTCTTCCTGTTCTTGTTCCAGTTCCTGTTCTGGTTCTTGTTCTTCCTGTTCCCGTTGTTCCTGTTCTTCCTGTAGTTCTTTTTCTGCTTGTTCTAGTTCTTGCTGTTCTTGTTGTGGTTCTTCTAGTTCTCGTTCTACTTCTTGTTCCTGTTCTTTTTCTCCATGTTCTCGCTCTTGTTCTTCTTCTTCTAACTCTTGATGTGATATCCCCATGTCCCTGTACCCTCTTGTTCTATGTCTTCTTGTTCCTGTTCTTGATCTTTTCTTCTTCTTCTAACTCTTGGAGATGTGATATCCCCATGTCCCTGTGTCACGTGACCGGTTGAGGTCGAGGACCCACCTACCACCCGACCGGCCCCGCGCAATCTAATAAAAGAAAAATTTAAGAAAAATGGGTCTCCGGATCCTCGCACGCTCAATTAAGTGCAGCCGATGTCAAGAATTTATACACAATACCAAACTTTATTCACTCTCACACAGACATACTGACAACCGAAACAGCAGTGAGGCCTAAATTATTTCCCTTAATCCCCCCCCCCCCTCCCCAAACTTACTAACCCGCTAATACAACTCGCCACATTTCAAGCTTGCTTTGTTCGTTTGTTTTTAAGTGGGAATGAGATAAAAACAAAAAAACAAATCACATTCGCTCGAACACACACACTCACCCCTCTTGTGCACTGCTCTCACACATGCACACGCATCCTCTACCGTCCATGTACGGCTCACCACGAGGGTCCACGCCACAGACGAACCAAGATGCCGGCGACCACTGAGAGTCCTAGTCCTTCTGCAGACAGGGCATGCAAAGCGGCAATCTTCATGTGCGTCGGGGACACCCCTGTGACAGTCTCAGGGAATTCACAGGCGCGGGTAAGGCTGCGGGGTGCCCAGGACAACGGCGGAGGCTGGGGAAGGTGGATTGCGTGAGTCCAAGACGACCTTAACACCCGGGGAACGTGCGGGACTCGTTGGAACACTTTTCGGAGCTGTAAAGAGACTCGAGCCAAGAGTCAAGCACAAGAAAAACAATGCATGTGCTAAAGCAGACACACAGAGGGGTTTCGCACACACTCACACGTACAGCTGAATGCCTTAATACAACTGTTTACAAAAAAAAAAAAAAAAAAATGTGTGCACACAGATATACATAAATCTGAATCCACAAGGATTGGCAGGGCCATACTGCACTGAAATTAAAGTATATATTTTAAATGCAGCAACAACACCACCACCAAAAAAACCTGAAATACATATCAGTGGCCGCTCCCTGCCTATAGAAAAAAACAACAACAAAACTAGCATTCTTCACTCTCTTCCAAACTGACTCACCTCAAGAACTCGTGAGGGAAGAAAAAACAAAAACATAAGGGAGATTAAACCCTGGAACTAGAACGTAGTTCCAGACCTCCTGGTCGGACACAGACCCAGGAAATGTAGTGGCACTGGAGGCCCAAACCCGAACCGAACCGGCAAAAAAAAACACCTCCTCTCACTCCAAAATGAATGGAACAGGAACTGGAAAAGAAACCACCTCTCCCTGACCGGGTGCAACTGCCAGTGATTAAAGCATCTTACGATGCTCACGACATCGACAGGTGAGTTTTCCTCATCAAACCTGTAGCTGAGCTTAATAACGTGCAAATAGACATGCACGAGAAAATGAAAACAACAACCTGAGCTGACTATGAGGGAGGGAAGGAACACACGCACACATGCACGCACGCACAGAAAGAGAGAAAGAAGGGGGGGTGGGGTGGGGGGGGGGGGAACCCAGCGAAAATCATGACGTATTCGAGGGGTCAAGTTAACAAAAATTTCCTTTTTTTTTCCAACACTACACTGTCGCACGGGACGGGACACCCTGTTCCCTCTTCTTGTTCTATTTCTTCTTGTTCTTGTTCTTGATCTTCTTCTAACTCTTGATGATGTGCTATCCCCATGTCCCTGTACCCTTCTTGTTCTATTTCTTCTAGTTTTTGTTCTTGTTCTTGATGATCTTCTTCTTATTCTAACTCTTGATGATGTGATATTCTCATGTCCCTGTACCCTTCTTGTTCTATTTCTTCTTCTTCTTGTTCTTGTTCTGCTTCTTCTTCTTCTAACTCTTGATGATGTGATATTCTCATGTCCCTGTACCCTTCTTGTTCTATTTCTTCTAGTTCTTGTTCTTGATGATCTTCTTCTAACTCTTGATGATGTGATATTCTCATGTCCCTGTACCCTTCTTGTTCTATTTCTTCTAGTTCTTGTTCTTGATGATCTTATTCTAACTCTTGATGATGTGATATTCTCATGTCCCTGTACCCTTCTTGTTCTATTTCTTCTTCTTCTTGTTCTTCTTCTAACTCTTGATGATGTGATATTCTCATGTCCCTGTACTCTTCTTGTTCTATTTCTTCTAGTTCTTGTTCTTGATGATCTTCTTCTTCTTCTAACTCTTAATGATGTGATATTCTCATGTCCCTGTACCCTCTTCTTGTTCTACTTCTTCTTGTTCTTGTTCTTCTTCTTCTAACTCTTGATGATGTGATATTCTCATGTCCCTGTACCCTCTTCTTGTTCTAGTTCTTCTTGTTCTAGTTCTTCTTGTTCTTCATCTAGTTCCTGTTCCAGTTCTTCTTGTTCTAGTTCCTGTTCTAGTTCTTCTTGTTCTTGTTGTTCCTCTAGTTCTTGTTGTTCTTGTTCTTGATGCGTTGTCCCTATGTCCCTGTACCCTCTACCTACCCTGCAACCGATAGAAAAGAACACAAAGAAAATGGACCCCCAGACAGTGTTTTGTTTTACGTGGTTGCTTTTTTTTTTCCTGTGTATTTTCTTCCTTGTGTGTGTGTGTGTGTGTGTGTGTTGTTGTTGTTGGTTTTTTAGTGTGTGTGTTTGTGTGTGTGTGTGCGTGTTTTGTATTGTTTTCCTTGGCTGTTTTTCTGGTGTGGTTTTTTTGTGTGTTTTTGTTTTTGCGTTTGAGTAGTTTTGTTTTTGTTTTGCCTTGCTTTGCCTTGTTCTCCGTTTTTGTTTTCGATTGTTTAGCGGTGTTTTTTGTTTGTTGTTGTTTGTTTTGTGTCTGTTTTCTACTGACAGAACCTGTTTTCTTCCGTTGTTGAAGTTGTCAGAAACTGATATTCCATCTTCCTGTATACATGAGAGACTTGAACCCTCACGGCAGATTTAGAAGAAGAAGAAGCAGAAGAAGAAGAAGAAGAAGAAGCAGAAGAAGAAGAAGAAGAAGAAAATACTACAAGCTATAGAAATAAGATGGGTTTTTTTTGCGAAGCGCTAAGCATCAGATACACTGACCATCACATCACTGGATGAACAAGTGCGCCAAAACATCCAGCAGCATAATGGACCTGAACGAAGATCTGCTGACATCAGTTGAGAAAAGAAAGCTACGCTGGTATGTTCACACGACAAGATGTAATGGCCTTGTTGAAACAATCATCAAGGGAACTGTTGAGGAAGTGAGACGGGAGGTGGAGAGAGAGAGAGAGAGAGAGAGAGAGAGAGACAGACACAAAACACACACACACACACAAACTCAAACACACACGTACCACCCACCTACACCCTCTCCCCATTCTGCTGCCGTCCTCCCCCTATCCCCCTCTCCTGCAACAGGAAGTGGTGAGGGAAAGGCGGGGTGATGGTGATGGTGGTGGTGGTTCAAAATGGCCGTTTGGATTCGGTCCTGTCATCTAAACCCCCATCCCATCCCCCCCCCCCACACACACAACCGCACAGACACGCACACGCACACAAATGGTGCACCTATCTCTCTTCAGTTCTGTTAATCTCTTGATGTCTATCAGCTCCCCCTCTGTCTGATTTCCGTCTGTTGCTGAGTGCGTGTGCGTGTGTGTGTGTGTGTGTGTGTGTGCGCGTGTGCGTGCGTATGTGTGCATGTATGTATGTGTGTGTGTGTGTGTGTGTGTTTGTGTGTGTGTGTGTGTGTGTGTGTGTTTGTGTGTGTTAGTGTGTGTGTGCGTGTGCGTGCGTGTGTGCGCGCGCGTTTAGCGAACCTACACACACACACACACATATATATATATATATGTATATGTATATATATATATATATATATATATATATATATATATATATATATGTATGTATGTATAAACTTTCACGAGCAGGCTCTCTCTCTCTCTCTCTCTCTCTCTCTCTCACACACACACACAGAGACACAGAGAACACACTCACACAATCACCAGTTAGCAGTCTCTCACAGGGAATGTTCTGAATGATCAAAGAAGATCAGGGAAACTTCATGCAGACACCGAAAACATCTTCAAAGCTCAGCGTTCTGTCTCATTCGATTCCTACCATCTCTTCATTGTTGGTCTCTTTCGTTACGCTTGCTTCATGGGGGGGAAGGTGGCAGTATGGTTAAGACAATTATCACCCAATACAGTGTTCCTCAGGGTCTGGGTTCGAATCCCGCTCTCGCCATTTCTCCCAAGTTTGACTGTGAAAATTAAACTGAACGTCTAGTCTTTCAGATGAGACGATAAACCGAGGTCCCGTGTGCAGCACGCACTTTGGCGCACTGAAAAAAGAACCCATGGCAACGAGAGTGTTGTCCTCTGGACAAAAATTCTGTCGCAGAAATCCACTCTGGTAGGTACATAAATATATAATATATATATATGCATGCACTCAAGGCCTGACTACGCGCGTTCAGTTATTCTGCTGGTCAGGCATCTGCCTAGCAGGTGTGGTTTAAATGTATATGGCTTTGCCCGAACGCAGTGACGCCTCCTTGAGAAACTGAAACCAAAGCTTGCTACACCATGTCAGTTCATCACGCTTCGAACTGAACTTTGGTTTTCTAAGCACACCAAACATTATTGTCCACAATTTTGTTGTTGCGTTTTTTTGTCTTCTTTTTTTGTTTTTTGACTCACTTGTGTAAACAAAGTGAGTCTGTTTTAACCCGGTGTTCGGTTCTCTCTCTCTCTCTCTCTCTCTCTCTGTGTGTGTGTGTGTGTGTGTGTGTGTGTGTGTGTGTGTGTGTCCGTGGTAAACTTTAACATTGACATTTTCTCTGCAAATACTTTGTCAGTTGACACCAAATTTGGCATAAAAATAGGAAACATTCAGTTCTTTCCAGTCATCTTGTTTAAAACAATATTGCACCTCTGGTATGCAGCACAAAAAAATAAAGAATGAAGCCTAATTATATGCAAACTGCATTTACTGTTATATTTATATTTTTTGTATTCTCTAAACTTGGCACTTTGATCTGATATTCTGACCCAACAACAAGAGCAGTCATTGTTATTTTTTGTTCAAACAGGAACTTCTTTTGCTAAGCATGGAAGTTTATTTATTTTGCAAACGTTTTGGTGCAGATAGTAAAAAAGGGAAATTAGTCTAATTAATGCTATGGGACTTAATTTGCTTCAAACTGATCTTTCTCATCTTAAACATTACATTTTGAAATTATACTCAATGCATAAAAAGCCTTGTGTGTTTTACTCTCAGTCACAAGTGAGTCTTGAAGGCCTTGACTCTGTGTTTTTTTTGTTTTTGCTTCCCAGGAGACATTGACTAACCTTCAGGATATCGAAATGTGTGTCACGTGAAACCAGGTGTATTTCAATAACCTTCACGGTATTGTTTTTCATTTATCATTTTTCATCCATCCCTTGGCAATTTCCCTCTATACTTCATCTGTCTTCATATCACTCCGTTTCGGTAAAGAAAGGAATAAGCGAGAACTGTATGCAATTAAAACGCATTTTACACACGCAACAATATTCTTTTGGAACATTCTCCTTGACACTTTTTCCTACCTTTCCAGAAACTGGTTCTCTATCTCTTGTAGGCGCTTGTATTACACACGGGAAATTCATGTTGGCAATATAAAAAAAAACACACAAAACAACGTCTTGAAGCAGCTGTGAAGTGAGATACATTTTGTGCATTAATGTCCGTCTTGTTTTATGCGAACGTTACTAAGTGGGTGAGGAGACAGACAAGATAATGGAAGAAATATTTTAGCGAGTTCAGTTTTCATTCTTCAGTCTCTCACTCTCTCAGTAAACAAACAAAAAAACAGACACAAGGAATTTTCCCCTGAGCCAAATATAATTATTAACTCACTCAGTACGGCCAGTCCTCTCTTCTCCTGTACACAGACCCCTCGGATGTCCAGTGGGTGTCTGAGTGACCCAACCTTTAGCTTCCGTTGTCAGAATTGTGGTATTCTTTGTCAACATTCACCTCTTCAGTGTAAGAGCCTTCCGCTTTAATATTTTGATGGTGGTAATTGGGGAGAAACGCTGTTAACGTCGTGTCTTTCGCCGTTCGTATGGGGAGAGTTAAGACAAGAACACAAAAAAGTTTTTCATTCACTCTCTCTTCATCTTGAAATTTTTTTTTAAGAAAACCAGGAACAAATGTCTTGACTGTCACAAGTCAATTCTCTCTTGCACAACCTGATGATCCAATCCCAGGATCGCCTCAGTCCTAGGCCGGCCAGTTAGTCTACTCACAGTAGTGTCAAGTCAATGTCCACTCCACTCACTAGTGGGAAACTCGGGCACCACCTAGTCTACTCACAGTAGTGTCAAGTCAATGTCCACCCCACTCACTCGTGGGAAACTCGGGCACCACCTAGTCTACTCACAGTAGTGTCACGTCAATGTCCACTCCACTCACTCGTGGGGAAACTCGGGCACCACCTAGTCTACTCACAGTAGTGTCACGTCAATGTCCACTCCACTCACTCGTGGGGAAACTCGGGCACCACCTAGTCTACTCACAGTAGTGTCAAGTCAATGTCCACTCCACTGACTCGTGGGGAAACTCGGGCACCACCTAGTCTACTCACAGTAGTGTCAAGTCAATGTCCACCCCACTCACTCGTGGGGAAACTCGGGCACCACCTAGTCTACTCACAGTAGTGTCAAGTCAATGTCCACCCCACTCACTCGTGGGGAAACTCGGGCACCACCTAGTCTACTCACAGTAGTGTCAAGTCAATGTCCACTCCACTCACTCGTGGGGAAACCCGGGCACCACCTAGTCTACTCACAGTAGTGTCAAGTCAATGTCCACTCCACTCACTCGTGGGGAAACTCGGGCACCACCTAGTCTACTCACAGTAGTGTCAAGTCAATGTCCACTCCACTGACTCGTGGGGAAACTCGGGCACCACCTAGTCTACTCACAGTAGTGTCAAGTCAATGTCCACTCCACTGACTCGTGGGGAAACTCGGGCACCACCTAGTCTACTCACAGTAGTGTCAAGTCAATGTCCACTCCACTGACTCGTGGGGAAACTCGGGCACCACCTAGTCTACTCACAGTAGTGTCAAGTCAATGTCCACTCCACTCACTCGTGGGGAAACTCGGGCACCACCTAGTCTACTCACAGTAGTGTCACGTCAATGTCCACTCCACTCACTCGTGGGGAAACTCGGGCACCACCTCCTCCTTGGTGAACATTCCAGTGTCCACAAGGTCCCTCCACTCCGTGGCCGGTCAACATGGAGCCCTGACAACATTTTTTTTTCCAGTTTTTAGCTCTCGGCACACTCCATTAAAATTATTCCTCCTGACACACTGAGCGAGCATCTAGCTAATTCTCAATGTTCCCCCTTCATTTACTGTTCCCTTATTTTATTTTATTATATTTGCTATCCTTTCACACCACTCATGCATTCATACAATTTTCCAATTAACAATACAATATTCATTCAGGAGTCACTACGTCTTATAAATGACACAAATACACAAAAAAAGTATTAATTTATCAAAAAGCAAACATTTCAAAACCAACAGCAAAAACGACTAAATTCTCAAACTATTCAATCAGTTAAATTTCGAATAAAATAATCCAGCAACCAATCATTGAATAAACAATAAAATAAAAACTTAATTTTTTTCTCCACCTGATGTTCGGAACAGTCAAGGCACACAGACCACATCACCCGAGCTCTGATGCATTCAGACTGACGTTACAGCACATACATATTCGCACACACACATAGGAACATGCACAGCTCACGATTCACCCACACTTACCACGTGCAAAACATTTTCACATTCATACAGGTATTCGAAATGTACAAACAAAAATTTTCGTTCTTCCTCTGGCCACAGGCATTCGAAACTCACTCTGTCACAGCGAAGCTTTGAAAAAAATGATTTTGGCTCGTCTACCTCATAATTATCATAATTCATGTAGGATTGTCATTTTCTGGGCGTGATTTCTTCTTGTGAGGTGGGAAATTCTGAAAGCTGGTTGCATTTTATGGTGTTTTCAGTGCACTTGACCCGTTTGACATGGAAGAAAAACAACAACAACAATCTTACAACTGATTCAATACTTCTTTTAAGTACGTATGTATACGTCGTATGTATGTATGTATTAGTTCGTCTGTCTGTCTTGTCTGTCCGTCTGTCTGTCTATCTTTGTATGTATGTATGTATGTATGTATGTATGTATGTATGTATGCATCTGTCTGTATCTGTCCGTCTAGCCTAAGGGCTGCATGTTGTTCTCACTCCAGTGCGTGTGTGTGTGTGTGTGTGTGTGTGTGTGTTTCTGTCTGCTTGTGTGCGTGTATGTCTATTTTCTTGTTTGTGTGTGCGCGCCCGTGTGTGCGCGCCCGTGTGTGTGTGTGTGTGTGTGTGTGTGTGTCCATGTTTCTGTGTGTCAGTGTGTGCTTGTTTGTTCTTCAGAGGCAAACAGAAGGACAGACAGATAGATAGACAAACAGACAGATGGACAGACTGACATGACAGACAGACAGACAGACAAAAACAACACACACACAGAGACGACCTTTAGATAATGTCCCCAAACCCAGACACAGACGAAAACACTGGTTAAAGAACTCACATTTCCCTTATCCATTGGCCCAAACAATATGACCTGGAATCACAAACAACACTTGACAGCGAGGTCCCCTTAGTAAACAGACATCAGTCCACGGAACAGGTTACAGGTTTCAAAACCACAGGGGCTGGTTGGCGGGTGAGTGTGTGTGTGTGTGTTTGGGCGCGGGGGGGCTGGGGGTTGAGGGAGGGTTCGGGGGGAAGTAGGGGGGGGGAGGGGGTGATGAACGCATTTCGCTATCATGACACTTCATTTCAAAACAAAGATTGTTGTGTTTATGTGTGTCAAGGGAGGGGGGGGGGGAACCGAAGAGGAATTTCTTGCGTATCGAAGGGCATTGAACTAACACTCATCTTTCTTTGACCTCTGGGAGTGTAAGAATGTGTAGGTTTAGTAGTAGCAGCAGCAGCAGTAGTAGTAGTAGTAGTAGTGGTAGTAGTAGTAGTAGTAGTAGTAGTAGCAGCAGCAGCAGTAGTAGTAGTAGTAGTAGTAGTAGTAGTAGTAGTAGTAGTAGTAGTAGTAGTAGTAGTAGTAGTAGCAGCAGCAGTAGTAGTAGTAGTAGTAGTAGTAGTAGTAGTAGAAGTAGTAGTAGTGGTAGTGGTAGTAGTAGTAGTAGTAGCAGCAGCAGCAGCAGCAGTAGTAGTAGTAGTAGCAGTATTAGTAGTAGAAGTAGCAGTATTAGTAGTAGCAGCACCAGCAGCAGCAGTAGTAGTAGTAGAAGTAGTAGTTGTGGTAGTAGTAGTGGTAATAGTAGCAGTATTAGTAGTAGAAGTAGTAGTAGTAGTAGTAGTAGTAGAAGTAGCAGTAGTAGTAGTAGTAGAAGTAGCAGTAGGAGGAGGAGGAGCAGTAGTAGTAGTAGAAGTAGCAGTAGGAGGAGGAGGAGCAGTAGGAGTAGAAGGAGAAGTGGTAGAAGTAGTAGCAGTAGGACTAACAGCAGCAGCAATAGCAGTAGAAGTATAGTAGTATTAGGAGAAGGAAGAGTGGTAATAGTAGTAATTTAATTTAATTTAATTTCGCATAAGTGATAAAAGTGAATGTGTGTGTGTGTGTGTGTGTGTGTGTGTGCGTGCGTGCGTGCCCGTGCGCGCGCGCGTGTGTGTGTGCAAACTTGCGTGCAAATGTAGAACCTTCTTCTTCTTCTTCTGCGTTCGTGGGCTGCAACTCCCACGTTCACTCGTATGTACACGAGTGGGCTTTTACGTGTATGGCCGTTTTTACCCCGCCATGTAGGCAGCCATACTCCGCTTTCGGGGGGCGTGCATGCTGGGTATGTTCTTGTTTCCATAACCCACCGAACGCTGACTGACATGGATTACAGGATCTTTAACGTGCGTATTTGATCTTCTGCTTGCATATACACACAAAGATGGTTCAGGCACTAAGCAGGTCTGCACATACCTGGGAGATCGTAAAAATCTCCACCTTTTACCCACCAGGCGCCGTTACCGAGATTCGAACCCGGGACCCTCAGATTGAAAGTCCAACGCTTTAACCACTCGGCTATTGCGCCCGTCGTGTAGAACCAAAAACAAAAAATTCCTGAACAGACATGTCAGATCGTTGATGATATACATATCTCATTACATCCACTGACGTTCTGTGCGAAAAAAAAAAAGAGATCTGATAACGTACCTCCCGCTTGGCGGGTTCCATCTTAGCTGTTGAAAGTTCTGTAAAAGAAAAGAAGAATAAAAGAAAGAAAGAAAGAAAGAAGAAAAAAAGAATCAGAAGATGGAGGCAAATGATTGCAATCCAACTGATGCAACCTGGAGCGTAATTATCAGCTTTGTTATTCTTACCCAAACTGCTCTGACACAATAATGGAGTGATGGCCTAGAGGTAACGCGTCCGCCTAGGAACCTGATTACAGTGGAGAGTGTCTTACCCAAGTAACACTCCCTACTCTCTCGGCCAAGAGGGTTTTAGGACAGTCGGCGTTGGGATGGTTCCCCAAAGGACAACTAGCCCCCAATGCTGCAGCACTGAGAGCCAGTGCAGCTTATGTTTATACACAAAATGATACATCATCTTAGATACCCCAAAACGTTCTAGAGCATAAAAACTGCATTTTTATATACAGCGAGGAATATATTACACGTTCAGTCTCACAAAACGAAGCAGATAAGAGAAACGGCAGCAGCTGTAATACCTCTTTATCACGAGCATGAAGGTTGCTGGTATCAGATCAGCCGATGTCTTCAACACCTGTACACAACACAGTTGGTCTGGCTGGCGTTTTGACGCTGTCTTCATATTCATTTCTGTGGTACCCAGGTGCTGTGTGTGTGTGTGTGTGTG
>NC_134884.1:4465877-4480877 GCF_041734735.1 Babylonia areolata
AGAAGAAGAAGAAGAACAACAACAACAACAACAGCAACAACAACAACAACAACAACAGCAACAACAACAACAACAACAACAACAGCAACAACAACAACAGCAACAACAACAACAACAACAACAGCAACAACAACAACAACAACAACAGCAACAACAACAACAACAACAGCAACAACAACAACACCAAGAACAACAGCAACAACAACAAGAAGAACAACAACAACAGCAACAACAACGACAGGAACAACAACAACAACAGCAATAATAATAATCTCCTCTCTCCCCCCCCCTCCCTCCTCATGGCATTATGACGAAATTTCTTGTTCTTCCTCTTCGTCTCCCACTCCTCCTCCTCCTTCTTCTTCCTCTTCTTCTTCTTGTATGTATGTGTGTATGTGTGTATGTATGTATGTATGTATGTATGTATGTATGCATGTATGCATGAATGTGTGTGTGTGTGTGTGTGTGTGTGTGTGTGTGTGTGTGTGTGTGTGTAGTGTAGTGTAGTGTAGTGTGTGTGTGTGTGTGTGTGTGTGTGTGTGTGTGTGTGTGTGTGTGTGTGTGTGTGTGTGTGTGTGTGTGTGCTTGCGCTTGCACGTGTGTGTGTGTGTGTGCGTGTGTGCGTGCATGTAGGCAAAGTATTTGTTCACGGTTTATCACGATAGTATGTGGTTTTACACATAAAAATCAAAGTTGAAAGCACAAGGCACTGGTTTATAAGCGACTTAGATTCCCCAACTATTTGATTTCGTTTTCAGAGCTATTGGTCAGCTGAAGATAACTGGAGATTATATGAATAATTCTAACCACCCAATCTCCCTTCTGAACGAGGTATCTGGATATATCTGACTCCAGTTCCAAAACAAATCACATCTTTTCAAAACAGGGCTAAAGAAACTCCTGGCTGAAAACGAACCATCTGACTCTGAACAGTTTAGCGGAGGAAACAAATTGAAAGTGTCAAGGAATGTTAAACAGTTGTCAGGCCCTGCCAAAACTTTTCAACAATTTCGTCTATTTCACTTCACGCACACACCAGTCGTAAATAAACAGCCAAAAAAATATGTCTGCTCTTTGAAAGACGCGATAACTTCATGATAGTGTTAAACAAACGAAGAAGTAGCTGTGTTGGGTTGAATTGTGTTGTGTTGTATTGTATTGTATTGTATTGTATTGTATTGTATTGTATTGTATATTGTGTTGTATCGTATCGTATCGTTTCGTTTCATATCATATCGTATCGTGTCGTGTCGTATTGTATTGTATTGTATCACATTACGAATAAATAACGGACTGTATTGTATTGTATTGTATTGTATTACGAAGAACAGGCTGTGTTGTATTGTATTGTAGTGTAGTGTATGACGAAGAACAGTCTATATTGTGTTGTGTTGTATTACGAAGAACAAGCTGTATTGTATTGTATTGTATTACGAAGAACAGGCTGTATTGTATTGTATTGTATTACGAAGAACAGGCTGTATTGTATTGTATTGTATTGTATTACGAAGAACAGGCTGTATTGTATTGTATTGTATTGTATTACGAAGAACAGGCTGTATTGTATTGTATTGTATTACGAAGAACAGGCTGTATTGTATTGTATTGTATTGTATTACGAAGAACAGGCTGTATTGTATTGTATTGTATTACGAAGAACAGCCTGTATTGTATTGTATTGTATTACGAAGAACAGCCTGTATTGTATTGTATTGTATTACGAAGAACAGGCTGTATTGTATTGTATTGTATTACGAAGAACAGTCTATATTGTATTGTGTTGTATTACGAAGAACAAGCTGTATTCTATTGTATTGTATTGTATTACGAAGAACAGGCTGTATTGTATTGTATTGTATTGTATTACGAAGAACAGTCTATATTGTATTGTATTGTGTTGTATTACGAAGAACAGTCTATATTGTGTTGTGTTGTATTACGAAGAACAAGCTGTATTCTATTGTATTGTATTGTATTACGAAGAACAGGCTGTATTGTATTGTATTGTATTACGAAGAACAGGCTGTATTGTACTGTACTGTATTACGAAGAACAGTCTATATTGTATTGTATTGTATTACGAAGAACAGCCTGTATTGTATTGCATTGTATTGTATTACGAAGAACAGGCTGTATTGTATTGTATTGCATTGTATTGTATTACGAAGAACAGGCTGTATTGTATTGTATTGTATTACGAAGAACAGCCTGTACTGTATTGTATTGTATTGTATTGTATGACGAAGAACAGGCTGTTTTGTATTGTATTGTATTACGAAGAACAGGCTGTATTGTATTGTATTGTATTACGAAGAACAGTCTATATTGTATTGTATTGTGTTGTATTACGAAGAACAGGCTGTATTGTATTGTATTGTATTGTAGTGTATGGCGAAGAACAGTCTATATTGTGTTGTGTTGTATTACGAAGAACAAGCTGTATTGTATTGTATTGTATTACGAAGAACAGGCTGTATTGTATTGTATTGTATTACGAAGAACAGCCTGTATTGTATTGTATTGTATTACGAAGAACAGGCTGTATTGTATTGTATTGTATTGTATTACGAAGAACAGCCTGTATTGTATTGTGTTGTATTACGAAGAACAGCCTGTATTGTATTGTGTTGTATTACGAAGAACAGCCTGTATTGTATTGTATTGTATTACGAAGAACAGCCTGTATTGTATTGTATTACGAAGAACAGCCTGTATTGTATTGTGTTGTATTACGAAGAACAGGCTGTATTGTATTGTATTGTATTACGAAGAACAGTCTGTATTGTATTGTATTGTATTGTATTACGAAGAACAGGCTGTATTGTATTGTATTGTATTGTATTGTATTACGAAGAACAGGCTGTATTGTATTGTATTGTATTACGAAGAACAGGCTGTATTGTATTGTAATGCACTGTTAAGTCAATCACACATTCATCATCAACACCCACACACATAAAATGACCACACACGCACGCACTATAATTAGGTCATTGGAGCACGTGATAGAATGACGCAGCTCTTTAACAAAACCAGACACTTCAAACGTCAGCCCCAAACTACAAACGACTTTTATCACTGTCCCTTGATCTCGTTCAAAACGTGATGGCTACACACCAGATGAACACACACACACACACACACACACACACACAGTCCTTCAAGCTCTGTTTCACAGCATCTAAGCGTTTAAACCACCAGGGAAAAACTGAGACTGGGAAACAGAAACGATGTATGGAGACAGTATGTAGCCAGCTGTTCTGCCTCATAAACACTGTTCATGCTTCTGGGAGGTCCAGAAAATGAATAGGTGTACATCATGATAACACAACGTCTACGAAGTTTTATGTTCTTTGGCTTGTTTCTTTGAGTGTTGTTGTTGTTGTTGTTGTTGTTATTGTCATAGTAGTTGTTGTTGTAGTTGTAGTCGTAGTTGTTGTTATAGTTGTTGTTATTGGTATTGTAGAAGTAGTAGTAGTAGTAGTAGTAGTAGTTGTTGTTGTTGTTGTTATTGTAGTAGCAGTAGTTGTTGTTATAGTTGTTGTTATTGTTGTTCTTGTTGTAGGTGCTGTTGTTGTTGTAGATGTTGTTATTGTTGTAGTCGTTATTGTTGTAGTTGTAGTAGTTATTATTATTATTATTATTATTATTAGCTAAGAACATGTCCCTCCGTAAGATAAATTACGAATTTACTGAAAGACAAAAATGTTCGCAGATTATTCTTTTTTTTTTTTTTTTTAAATGAAACATTAGTATACAATAAATGATATTCAGCATCTGTTCTGCAAACCTTAACTGGAACTAACATGCAACATAAACACACTTCCTCTTTCCACATTACGTATTCAATTAATGATGTTAGGCTTCCGTTCTGTAAACCTTAACTCAGTGCAATTAACATGTAACGTAAACACACTTTCGCTTTAAACATTAGTAATCAATAAATGATATTCAGGCTTCCGCTATGTAAATCTTAACCGGAACTTACATGTCACATAAACGCACTTTCTCTTTAAACATAAGTATACAATTTATAATATTTTGTTTCCGTTCTGTAGACATTAACTGAAACTGTATTTGTATTTCTTTTTATCACAACAGATTTCTCTGTGTGAAATTCGGGCTGCTCTCCCCAGGGAGAGCGCGTCGCTACACTACAGTGCCACCCATTTTTGTTGTTGTTGTTTTCTTTGTATTTTTTCCTGCATGCAGTTTTTTTGTATTTGTTTTTCCTATCGAAGTGGATTTTTCTACAGAATTTTGCCAGGAACAACCCTTTTGTATGCCGTGGGTTCTTTTACGTGCGCTAAGTGCATGCTGCACACGGGACCTCGGTTTATCGTCTCATCCGAATGACTAGCGTCCAGACCACCACTCAAGGTCTAGTGGAGGGGGAGAAAATATCGGCGGCTGAGCCGTGATTCGAACCAGCGCGCTCAGATTCTCTCGCTTCCGAGGCGGACGCGTTACCTCTAAGCCATCACTCCACATGAATGTAACAGAAACACACTTCCTCTACACTAGTATATAATGAATGATATTCAGCTTTCGCCCTGTGAATCTTAACTGGAACTTCCATACAACAAAAACACACTTTTTCTTTAAACATTAGCATACACTTAATGTTGTTCAGGGTTCCCGCTGTGCTATTTATGACATTCTGTTTCCCCTCTGTAAACCTTGACTGAAACTTACTTGTAACATACTCACTTTTATCTTTAAACATTAGTATACAATTTATGATATTTTATTCGGGTTTCGTTCTGTAAACCTTAACTGGAACTTACATGTAACACACAGACACAGCCACACACACACACACACACACACACACACGCTCTCTCTCTCTCTCTCTCTCTTTAAACATAAGTATACAATGAATGATATCCAGTCTTCCGCTTTGTAAACCTTAACCGGAAACTTACATATAACATTAATTTAACACACTTTCTGTTTAATCCCATTTTCTGTTTCCTTTTCCACTCAACACACACACACACACACACACACACACACACACACACACACACACACAGCACCTGGGTACCAGAGAAATGAATATGAATACAGCGTCAAAACACCAGCCAGACCAACTGTGTTCTGTACAGGTGTTGAAGACATCGGCTGATCTGATACCAGCAACCTTCATGCTCGTGATAAAGAGGTATTACAGCTGCTGCCGTTTCTCTGATCTGCTTCGGGTTGAGAGTTTGTTGTGTAT
Source organism: Babylonia areolata (assembly GCF_041734735.1). Classification (NCBI taxonomy): domain Eukaryota; kingdom Metazoa; phylum Mollusca; class Gastropoda; order Neogastropoda; family Buccinidae; genus Babylonia; species Babylonia areolata. The sequence goes on from NC_134884.1 coordinate 4,471,099, forward strand.
AATGTAGTACTTACTGTATATAAACGTGCAGGTTCCTTGGATGTTTTAGTGTGTTGCAGCAATTGGTGCATAAAAAAACAAACTTCTTCTTCAAACCACAACCACCACCACCAACAAAACAAAACAACCCCCCCCCCCCATCCAACAAAACAGAACAGTTTTTTTTTAGTATCTAAGTGATGTATAATTTTGTGCTGAATTATGCCTATTTTAAAGGGGGGGGGGGAGTTTATGTAAAAAAAAAAAAAAAGGAAAAAAAAAAGAGGGGAAAAGAAACCCAACAACAAACAAGAGAGGCAAGGCCTTCAAGACTCACTTGTAATAAATTAAGTCCCCTAGCATTAAGTACAGAGTAGTTTCCCTTTTTTACTATCTGCACCAAAACGTTTGCAAAATAAATAAAACTTCCATGCTTAGCAAAACAAGTTCCTGTTTGAACAAAAAATGATAATAATGACTCCTCTTGTTGTTGTGTCAGAAAAAGAGGTCAAAGTGCCAAGTTTAGAGAATACAAAAAATATAAATATAACAGTAAATGCAGTTTGCATATAATTAGGCTTTTTAAAATTTTTTTGTTCCCATCCCAGAGGTGCAATATTGTTTTAAACAAGATGACTGGAAAGAACTGATTTTTTCCTATTTTTATGCCAAATTTGGTGTCAACTGACAAAGTATTTGCAGAGAAAATGTCAATGTTAAAGTTTACCACGGACACACAGACACAGACACACACACAGACAACCGAACACCGGGTTAAAACATAGACTCACTTTGTTTACACAAGTGAGTCAAAAACCAAACCACAATGACAAATGAAAGATTACTGTTGAGTCTATAAAAAAAACAAACTACGAATGGAAAAAGTTTATAATAGCAGCAACAACAACAACAACAACTACTGTTGGTTGTACCTTAAAACGCAGTGGCGTCCAACATTTCAGACCATAGGTCTGTCTTTACGGTCTATGGTCTGAAGCGTCGCACGCCTCTTATAAAAAATGAGTCTTATTTTACAACAATGGTTTTAACTCACTCAGTACGGCCAGTCCTCTCTTCTCCTCTATACAGACACCTCGGATGTCCAGTGGGTGTCTGAATGACCCAACCTTTAGCTTCCGTCGTCAGAATTGTCGTATTCTTTGTCAACATTCACCTCTTCAGTGTAAGAGCCTTCCGCTTGCAATATTTTGATGGTGGTAATTGGCGTGAAATGCTGTTAACGTCGTCTCTTTCGCCGTTCGTATGGAGAGAGTTAACTTTCTCCATTTGTAGCTTTTATAATCTCAGCAGTCATCTTTAATTTTATCATCGTATTTTTTTTTTAAATGCATTGCTTGCCAATAAGTAAAACCATAGGTAGATTTATGTTATGATTTCAAATAGAAATAAACGTCTTTCTTGATAATATTGTTATGATCTCAACTAGAAATATATTTCTTTCTCAGTATTCAGAATTAGGACGTTGGCTGTGTCTTGGGTAACGTTTCACAACAGCCTTCCCATTCTCTCTCTGTTGGAGAGAGAGAGAGAGAGAGAGAGAGAGAGAGAGAGAGAGAGGGGAGTCTACAGATTGAAATCAGGCCAATTTATGACTACAGGGGATGGTTTAGATACGTGGTTTATGGACAACATACGCACACTTCTGTCTTGTAAATATTGTGTCAGAGCAATCTGATAAGACTTGGCAAGGCGAGAATTAAATTTTTCCTGGTTGCTTCAGCTGTATAGCAATAATTTCCCTCCATCTCATGTTGGTTTTGTTTTCGTGTTTTTAACATTTTATTTTTAATTAGATACATATCTTCCAACAGCTAGGATGGACCCAGTCAAGCCAAAGTAGTGTTATCAGATATCTTGTCTCCACGAAAGGAACGTCAGTGGGTGTAATGAAATAATTATGTATATCATTTGCAATCTCACACGCCTGTTCATTTTTTTTTCTTCTAAACTTGCACACAGCTCGGCACACACACAGACACACAGACACAGACACAGACACAGACACACACACACACACACACACACACACACACACACACACACACAGAGAGAGAGAGAGAGAGAGAGAGAGAGAGAGAGAGAACACCGAACACTTTAATGTCAATAGCTTTACAGCCCTAATGACATGGGGGGTACATAATACAAATAACAACATGCATCAATAGTAATAATATTGATGATAACCAAAACCAAAACGAAATCAATCAATCTGTGCAACAAAGTGCAGTTCGACCATTCATTCAAAGTAATGGCATGTAGTGAGGAATAAAAACAAAAAACATATATAAATGTATAACATAAATAATTATTTTCCATATGAGAATGACAACAGAGAGAGAGAGAGAGAGAGAGAGAGAGAGAGAGAGAGAGAGAGAGAGAGAGAGAGAGAGAGAGAGAGAGAGAGACTCACGGGTGAATGTATGCGTCCAACACCTTGTCGGTCTCTGTCTCTGTGTCTGCTATATCTCTTCGCCGCTGTCTCTATGTTTGTCTACGCTTGTGTCTCCTTCCCCCCCCCCTCTCTCTCTCTTTTCCCCCTTCCCTCTTCCCACCTTTCTTTCCCCCTCCCTCTTCCCGCCTCTCTCTCTCTTCCTCCCTCTCTCTTCATCCGTCTCTCTTCCCTCCTCTCTTCCCCCTCTCTCTTCCTCCCTCTCTCTTCCTCCCTCTCTCTTCATCCGTCTCTCTTCCCCCCTCTCTTCCCCCCTCTCTCTTCTCCCTCTCTCTCTTCCCCCTCTCTCTTCCTCCCTCTCTCTTCATCCGTCTCTCTTCATCCGTCTCTCTTCCCTCCTCTCTTCCCCCTCTCTCTTCTCCCTCTCTCTCTTCCCCTCTCTCTTCCCCCTCTCTCTCTTCCCCCTCCCTCTTCCCCCTCTCTCTCTTCCACCTCCCTCTTCCCCCCTCTCTCTTCCCCCTCCCTCTTCCCCCTTCTCTCTTCCACCTCCCTCTTACCCCTCTCTCTTCCCCCTCCCTCTTCCCCCCTCTCTCTTCCACCTCCCTCTTCCCCCCTCTCTCTTCCACCTCCTCTTACCCCATCTCTCTCTTCCCCCTCTCTCTCTCCCCTCTCTCTCTTCCCCTCTCTCTCTTCATCCGTCTCTCTTCCCCCTCTCTCTTCCCCTCTCTCTCTTGCCTCTCTCTTGCCTCTCTCTCTCCCCGCTCTTTCTTCTCCCTCTCTCTCTTCCCCCTCTCTCTCTTGCCTCTCTCTCTCTCCCCTCTCTCTTCCCCCTCTCTCTCCCCTCTCTCTTCCCCCTCTCTCCCCCCTCTCTCTCCCCTCTCTCTCCCCCCTCTGTCTCTCTTCCCCCCCTCTCTCCCCCCTCTCTCTTCCCTCTCTCTCTCCCCCTCTCTCTTGCCTCTCTCTCTCTCTTTCCTCTCTCTTTCCCCTCTCTCTCTTGCCTCTCTCTCTCCCCATCTCTCTCCCCTCTCTCTTCCCCTCTCTCTCTTGTCTCTCTCTCTCTCCCCTCTCTCTTCCCTCTCTCTCTCTCCCCTCTCTCTTCCCTCTCTCTCTTCCCTCTCTCTCTCCCCCTCTCTCTTCCCCCTCCCCCCTCTCTCTTCCCCCTCTCTCTTCCCCCTCTCTCTTCTCCCTCTCTCTCTATCCTCTCTCTCTTCCCCCTCTCTCTCTCCCCCTCTCTCTCTCTCCCTCTCTCTCTCCCCCTCTCTCTCTCTCCCTCTCTCTCTCTCCCCTCTCTCTTCCCCCTCTCTCTCTCCCCTCTCTCTTCCCCCTCTCTCTTCCCTCTCTCTCTCCCCCTCTCTCTTCCCCCTCCCCCCTCTCTCTTCCCCCTCTCTCTTCCCCCTCTCTCTTCTCCCTCTCTCTCTATCCTCTCTCTCTTCCCCCTCTCTCTTTCCCCCTCTCTCTCTCCCCCTCTCTCTTTCCCCTCTCTCTTCTCCCTCTCTCTCTTGCCTCTCTCTCTTGCCTCACAACACGACGGATGACAAATGCTGTTTTCTCGTTGGGATCCCCCTCTCTGTGTTTCAAACTCAACCTGTCTGTTTCTGTTTCTGCTTCTGTTTCTGTCTGTCTGTCTGTCTCTCTTTTCTCTGCCTCTGTATATGTCTGTCCGTCTCTCTCCCCCCTCTCCCCCTCTCTCTCTCTTCCCCCTCTCTCTTCCCCTTCTCTCTTCCCCCTATCTGTTCCCTCCCTCTCTCCCCCTCTCTCTCCCCCTCTCTCTCTCCCCTCTCTCTCCCCCCTCTCTCTTCCCCCTCTCTCTCTTGCCTCTCTGTCTTCCCCCTCTCTCTCTTGCCTCTCTCTCTCTCTCTTTCCTCTCTCTTTCCCCTCTCTCTCTCTTCCCCCTCTCTCTCTTGCCTCTCTCTCTCTCTCTCTTTTCCTCTCTCTTTCCCCTCTCTCTCTCTTCCCCCCTCTCTCTTCCCTCTCTCTCTTCCTCTCTCTCTTCCCCCTCTCTCTTCCCCCTCTCTCTCTTGCCTCACTCTCTCTCCCCTCTCTCTTCCCCCTCTCTCTTTTGCCTCACTCTCTCTCCCCTCTCTCTTCCCCCTCTCTCTCTTGCCTCACTCTCTCTCCCCTCTCTCTTCCCCCTCTCTCTCTTGCCTCACTCTCTCTCTCTCTCCTCTCTCTTCCCCCCTCTCTCTTGCCTCTCTCTCTCCCCCTCTCTCTCCTCCCCCTCTCTCTTGCCTCTCTCTCTCCCCCTCTCTCTCCCCTCTCTCTCCCCCCTCTCTCTTCTCCCTCTCTCTCTTGCCTCTCTCTTCCCCCTCTCTCTCCCCCCTCTCTCTTCCCTCTCTCTCTCCCCCTCTCTCTTCCCTCTCTCTCTCCCCCCTCTCTCTTCCCCCTCTCTCTCCCCTCTCTCTCTTCCACCTCTCTCTCCCCCCTCCCCTCCTCTCTCTTCCCCCCCACTCTCTTTCACCTCTCTCTTCTCCCTCTCTCTCTCCCCCTCTCTCTTTCTCTCCCTCTTCCCCCTCTCTCTCCCCCTTCCTCTCCCCCCTCTCTCTTTCCCCCTCTCTCTCTCCCCTCTCTCTCCCCCCTCTCTCTTCTCCCTCTCTCTCTTGCCTCTCTCTCTTGCCTCACAACACGACGGATGACAAATGCTGTTTTCTCATTGGGATCCCTCTCTCTGTGTTTCAAACTCAACCTGTCTGTTTCTGTTTCTGCTTCTGTTTCTGTCTGTCTGTCTCTCTTTTCTCTGCCTCTGTATATGTCTGTCCGTCTCTCTCCCCCCTCTCCCCCTCTCTCTCTCTTCCCCCTCTCTCTTCCCCTTCTCTCTTCCCCCTATCTGTTCCCTCTCTCTCTTCCCCCTCTCTCTCCCCCCCCTCACCTCTTTTTCTCTCTCCTGCTTTCTCCCAGTGAAGCACGTGATTTAAACATCACAGCTGTTCAAGCATTAGTCATGCTAGACATTAACTACACACAACGAACAGGATTTATATGACCACCTGGAGATTTTCATCCAAATCTGATGTGATGAACGTCACTTGCTCCTCTCTCTCTCTCTCTCTCTCTCTCTCTCTCTCTCTCTCTCTCTCTCTCTCTCCTCGAGTCTCTCTCTTTCTCCCTCTCTGTCTTTCTCTTATTACTTGAGCATGCGTCCCCCCCCCCCGCCCCCACTCACACACACACATGCATAGACACTAATCTAAAATGCACACATACACACAAACACAAACAGAGGCACACAAACACACACAAACGTACACACACACACACACACACACACACACACACACACATACACACACACACACACACACACACACACACACCGATCACACGCACGTTATCATAATTCAACCACCCTCTGTGTTACCCTAAGGGTTGAAAGTAAGATGCTAATTCTACGCCGTTCATCGCACGAGAAAATCCTCCTCTCTCTCTTTCTCTCTCTCTCTCTCCCTCTCTCTCTCTTTTGACACGTAAACATCACAATCTTTGTTTGAAACATCACTGCAGTGAAATGTGTTTATTAAACCCACCCTTTCCTCGGGCAAGTCTATTTTTGGTCCGTCGCTGAAAACGAACAGTGCGAACACATGGGGGGGGGGGGGGGGGGGGGGGGAAAGCGCCCCCCAAAACGTTCGCTGTTCACTTGGCGGACCGATATTTTATACATCCCGAGCTTGCCAAACTCTTTCCCTAGCTTAAAGCCTGAACCGGACTATAAATGGCGGGCGATTTGAATCAAGCCAGTTTCTCATCAGAGTCTGACACTGTGACGTCGGTGAAGGTTTATTCAAAATAAAAGCCTAATAAAGCTACGGTTTGGCTTCATTTATGGCAGAGAGCGAGATTTGCCTAGCAGCTTCCAACCTAGATCTGAATTGACTTTGGAAAGTACAAAATGTGTCAGCTACACGTAATACAAAATTTGAATGCAGAGAAAAGGGGCGGAGCTAGAGCCGTTTGTGTTTGCGCTAGACGTGTCTGTCAGATAAAAATAGCACCAGCACGTGGTACTGTCCGGTGAGAATTGGAAAGCATGCAGACAGCCCCTCGACGTTGGCAACCGTAAACGACCACATTGTTTGTAAAACATGCAAACGGAGAGAAATATGACGATCTACTAACCTACCGGACACGTGCTCGCGCTTTTTATAGATAAACTCCGCCCCTTTCCCTTTTATGGATAGGCTCTAGTGCGCATGCGCAACCGAAACCTTGCTCTCGGGAGTTAAGACTTTAAGCGACGATATTTACAAGGCAGATATCTTACACACTGTTTCCTTAATAAACCATTTGGTCGTCTTGTCAGGTGCGAAGAAAATCTCAGGGTATTGTTCGCAAGATGATGTTTAGAACTGGATTGGCATTTGCTGGTAGCTTTTGCTTGGGGGAATCTTTTCTAGATTCTATTCTATTCTTGACTGTTGGCCGCCGTTTTTTTCTCTGTCTCTGGACCTTGCAATTGGAATGAACTTCCTCTTTCGCTTCGTCAAGTCTCCACACTCAGCTCTTTCAAATCTGGCCTTAAAACCCACCTCTTCCCAAAATAGCCTCCCTTCCCTGCCTCTTCCTTGTCTTTAGTTTCTCCAGTTTTAGAGTTACGCGTGCGTAAGAATGACTGGTGCGAAAGCGCTTAGATTTGCCTATGCACAAGATTCAGCGCTATATAAGTACCATTATCATTATTATTATTATTATTAGTATGATTAAGCTTTGAGAAGAGAGAAGAATGCCATTGGTTTTGTGATTGTTGCAGCTGGACAGGGGAGGGTTGTGTGGATTTCATGTTGCTTTAGTGTGTGTGTGTGTGTGTGTGTGTGTGTGTGTGTGTGTGTGTGTGTTTATATATATATATGTGACCCTCCATCACGGAATGAGTCGCTTTGTCCCTGACCAACTTTCCCGCTAGCGGCGATTTTAGGCGGGTGGGGGTCAGGTTGTCGATTTTCAGATTTTGACTTCATAGTAAACTTTAGGCTTTCTTTTATCTCATATTGAAGTATCTAGGCATAACTGTGTCTTCTTTTGCCTTAAAAGTGTGCTTAAAATGCCTAACCCGTCATTCTGATCGCCTATGACTTCGCGAAATCGATCAACTTTGACAAGCTTGCCCTCCGTCATCTCTTGGAATCGACCGGTCGAATCATACATTGTTTTAAAGGTCAAGTCCGTCTCTTTCAGTCTATGTCCTTCTCATTGGTTGATTTTTTAACTACGAGCGAATCGTCGCTTTCAAAATAAGGATACACTACGTAAACAATGCGTCACTATGAAGGAAAATCCCCTCTGTCATTGGCCGAGAGAGGCCACGTGACGAAACCAGCCATTCAGCACGCTAGCTCAAATAAACATAGTCGCAGGGTTCGGAAGCACGTTTTCAAGAGTGACTTGGCGATTTCCTGACAAGATACACTTGCGTTGCACACATTTTGCCATTCAGTGAAGAAGACGACATTTGTGAGTTTCTAACCCAGTACTTCATTGATGGAACTGACCGTTCATGAAATCGATCTCAGTGAACACGAAGGCAACGCTGATTTCGAAAGCAGACGACGCAGGATTGTCGTTCAGTTTTCATCAACAATAATATTAATTTTGATGTAGATGACGAATCAACATTTGCACTAGATACAGAAAGATTGGAAGCCTTCGCCTGTAATTGCCGAAATCACATGCACCAGGTGCCATCAGTGTTGTGACCGACATGGAAACAAGTGAAACTGACTTGCTGCACTGAAGTGATAGAACTGGGTTTCTCACAGCTCACACAAGGAATATGCAAGCAAAGTGACTGGGGGACTGGATATAGCTGAAGTGTCTGAAGGTAAGCTTCTTATTTTACCCACATTGACAAATACTGAAATGTAATGATGGTATAATCAATTGATAATAATTTATTTAACAATAATTGACTCAAGACTGATTTATTGTCTTACATTGGAACAGGGATTCACTGTTTGACATGTGGAATAAAAATGATTAAAAGAATAAAGTGAATCTGAGGACATTAACAGAATGTAAATTAAAAGATCTCTCTCTCTCTCTCTCTCTCTCTCACACACACACACACACACACACACACAATGTGTGACACAGTGTGTATACATGTCACTCTCACACACACACACACACACACACACACACACACACACACACACACACACACACATACATACACAATGTGTGTCACACAGTGAGTCACATATTCACTCACTCACTCACACACACACACACACACACACTCTCTCTCTCTCTCTCTCTCTCTCACACACTGTCCCTTCACAGTTTAAACCATTTAACTGAGCAAGGGGAGGTTCAGGGGCATGACATTATGAACAGTTTTCAGTTTCACAGAATTTGCTTCAATGGATATTTTTATGTGAATGTGTGTCAGGTTGGTGTGTGTGTGTGTGTGTGTGTGTGTGTGTGTGTGTGTGTGTGTGTGTGTGTGTGTGTGTGTGTGTGTGTGTGTGTTGTTTTAAATAAATATAGAGTTGTGTCAACAGTAAATACTAACAGTATTACTAATAGTTCAATTTCTTTTTCAGCCCTGAAAGATATGATGGTACTTTTTATGCCTGCCTGTACACCAATGAATAATTCTGATATCACTGCTGGCAAGTCATGTCATCAGAAGGAGAGGCAACACCACCAAACTAACTACACTGTCAACTAAAGAACTGTCTGCTGGTGAACTATCTATGAGTGAGTGAGTCAACTGTTAATGTACTATGATTTATAGTATAAATTTACCATGAAGTGTGCAAACTTAGTTTCTTTTTACAAACTTTGTCTAGATGTACATGTATGGAATTGTAAACTTTTGCACAGACATTTACATAAATGATATAAGTGTGCATGTGCTTGACATGCCACTATGCATAAAATAACTTAATGGATTGCAGCATGTCATGCACATGCACACTGATATGCACACTGATACTCATAGTGATACAGCATTAATAATCACTATTTCATACTTTTATTATCAGTAAACTGCTTTGTCTGATTATGATATATATATATATATATATATATATATATATATATATATATATATATATATATATATCATAAGTGTATTCTTTTTTTATTTTCTGATAAAATACATAGAACTAGAAGTAAAGCATTTTGTAAAGTCCTGTGTAAAGAATGAAAGCTGTGATGTAAATGTACAAAACTGAAATTACTGTTGATATTTAATCTAATATTATTAGCATTAATGAATAAACTTTAGAACATATAGAAAATAATTCAAAACAAAGGAAATGAAAAGAGATAAAGAAGTATTACATAACAAACTGTTTCAGGATAAACCATGCATTTTTGGAACATACTGACACCACCGGTGGAGAAAAAAGAGTGGAGGAAGAAGGTTCAATATCAACACCATCCACCCTGA
>NC_134884.1:4493377-4508377 GCF_041734735.1 Babylonia areolata
TTTCTTGTTGTTTACCATCAATCCCTTGTACGGCCAAGAAATGTGGAGCATGAGCAAAGGTGTATTGAAGTTTATTTAAAGCTCTGCACAATAAGTCCTTTGGTCATTCAGTTACGTATCAGACATCATTAGCACTACATCTTTCATGAGCACAACTTCTTTCATGTAACAGAAGCTCTTTGGCATCAGGTACCGCACAGATGGCTCACTCTTCAACCTCAGGAGCCTTCAAGCAAAAACCAAGGTGAGGACAGACACCGTCAACGACTTCCTGTTTGCTGATGACTGCGCTCTCAATGCTGCCTCCGAAGCTGACATGTAACACAGCATCGACAAGTTCTCTGCTGCCTGTGACAACTTTGGCCTCACAATCAGCACAAAGAAGACTGAGGTGATGCACCAGCCAGCTCCAGGAAAGCCTTACGTTGAACCAAACATCTTCATCAACGAGCAACGACTGAACCCCCACCCCCCACCCCACCCCCCCTAGCCCCCCAAAAAAACAATGCGTCAATTGAAAAGCCAAAGAGTGATGAACAGAGGGCAAGTACCTGTTGGCTGGAATTGAACTTCACCTCATCCACCCACGTCCCCCCCCCCCCACACACACACCACACACACCCCCTCCGTTTCCCTCTTTCCTCACCAACCATACATGAACCAGAAAGTCCTGGCAGCCAGACAAATTGTCTAGGATTCTGACAGTCGATTACACGACCGTGTGGAGTGATGGCCTAGAGGTAACGCGTCCGCTTAGGAAGCGAGAGAATCTGAGCGAGCTGGTTCGAATCACGGCTCAGCCGCCGATATTTTCTCCCCCTCCACTAGACCTTGAGTGGTGGTCTGGACGCTAGTCATTCGGATGAGACGATAAACCAAGGTCCCGTGTGCAGCATGCACTTAGCGCACGTGAAAGAACCCACGGCAACAAAAGGGTTGTTCCTGGTAAAATTCTGAAGAAAAATCCACTTCGATAGGAAAAAAGAAATGAAACTGCACGCAGGAATAAATACAAAAAAAAATGGGTGGCGCTGTAGTCTAGCGACGCGCTCTCCCTGGGGAGAGCAGCCCGAATTTCACAGGGAAATCTGTTGTGATAAAAAGAAATACAAATACAAATATTTCACCCCCAAAAACGAACACACACACACACACACACACACACACACACACACACACACACACACACACACACACACAAAGAAAAAAAAAGGAAAAGGCGTTTGGTATTTTCACGATGTTACAGTTCCAGTTTCAGTTTCAGAGTAGATTTCTTCGCATAATTTTCGCCAGAGGACAACACACTCGTTTCAGTACACCAATTACGTGCATGCTGCACACGGGACCTCGGTTTATCATCTCATCCGAATGACTAGTTTGCTTTTCCAGTTGAACTTGGACGAAAGGGCAAGAGCAGGATTCGAACCCAGGCTCTGACGGACTCTTTGAACTGGCATATGAACGTCTTAACCATTCTGCCTACCTTCCTCCTTATCACGATCCCCTTCATCACGATCTTAAAGATATGTATGGAGATTAAGAAGAGCTAGGACACTAGGCCCAGAACTCGGCTTGTATCACAGATTGACATAAGTTTACATTTGGGACAACAGCAAAGTGAGAGCTGTATTATCAATGGTTTCTCCAGTCAATGGGAAATCATTTACAGCTTAGTCTTTTGTGAAGGACTATGACTCTCAAACTAGGAGGTAAAATTGCACTGGCTCTTAGTGCTGCAGCCTTGGGGGCTAGTTGGCCTTTGGGAACCATCCCCAACTCCGACTGTCGTAAAACCCTCTTGGCCGAGAGAGTGGGGATGTACTTGGGCAAGACACTCTCCGCTATAATCAAATTCTAGCCCAAATAGTCGGAACAGCAGTTGCCTCCTCTGTTGTTCTGATGGTCATAGTCGGACACGACTGACTATCATATATAAAAGGACAGTTTGGTACAAAGACGACAGTTGGCAGCTTGCTGAGTGGAAGAATTTTGACAAATAATCTCGTCTTTGTTACTTTTTTTTTTTACTACTAGCTGGAAAAGGCAGTAGTTGTCGTGATGAAGGTTAGAAAACGACATATTTGTCTCTAAACAAGAGGTTTATATGCAAATCAGAGACAGAGAGAGACAGAGAGAGAGAGAGAGAGAGAGAGAGAGAGGGGAGAGAGAGAGAGAGAGAGAGAGAGAAGAGAGAGAGAGAGAGAGAGAGAAGGAATAAAAAAAATGTCATCAAGCAGGATGTTCACCAATCGATTCATGATGATCCACTGAAAGTAAAAGACTTTGTATTGTATCTCATATACATATATATATATATATATATATATATATATATATATATATATATATATACATACAGAGAGAGAGAGAAAGAGAGAGAGAGACAGACAGACAGACAGACAGACAGACAGACAAAGACAGGAAACTTCCACACAATCTCATGCCTCTTCCTCCCTTCTCCTTTCCCTTACTGAGTCTTCATCTTCCTGTGTAAATAGACGACCCCTCTCTCCCTCACACACACACACACACACACACACACACACACACACACACACACACACACACACACAGAGTACACAAACTCTGAGAACAAACGCCGCCACCTATGACAAGCCAAAGGGAGCAAACTTTGCAGCCAAGGGAGAGCAAAGCAGCCTTTGGAGGGACGCGAGGAGCAGGGCAATCATTCAGCATCGATGATGAACTCGCTGTCATCTTTTCTGTTGTCTATGTTTCTGTCGGGACTCTCGCTTGCGCAGACAGCGTGGAAAATGAGAGTGGGCTTATGATGGGTGACGCTGGAATTGGAGGAGGAGGAGGAGGAGGAGGAGGGGGGGGGGGGGGAAAGAGGGCATTCGCAATGGCCTGCTTGGTGCGGATGGGAATGGCTCCTTGGATCCTCTCAGCTGCCTGGAGTGGCTTTTATTCTTCTTCTTCTTTTCCTCCTCGTCCTCCTCCTCTTCCCCCTCCTCCTCCTTCTCCTCCTCCTTCTTCTTCTTCTCCTCCTCCTCCTGCTCCTCTTACTTCTTCTTCTTCTTCTTCTCCTCCTCCTCCTCCTCCTTCTCCTCTTCCTCCTCCTCCTCCTTCTTCTTCTCCTCCTCCTCCTCCTCCCCCTTCTTCTTCTCCTCCTCCTCTTCCTCATCCCCCTCATCCTCCTCCTTCTTCTCTTCCTTCTTCTTCTCCTTCTTGTTCTTTTTCTGCCATTTCTTCTTCTCCTCCTCCTCCTTCTTTTCTCCTCCTTCTTCTCCTCCTTATCCTCCTCCCACTTCTCCTTCTTCTTCTTCTCTCCTCCTCCTCCTCCCCCTTCTCCTCCTCCTCCTTCTCCTCCTCCTTCTCCTCCTCCTTCTTCTTCTTCTCCTCCCTCCTTCTTCTTCTCCTCGTCCTTCTTCTTCTTCTTCTCCCTCCCAATGGTGCCGGATAGATATATAGATGGGACTGACGGAGAAAATGGATTTGCGTCTTTACTTCGGAGAGGCAGAGGCTACGTTTACAGTTTATCTATTTCTACAGGACAGAAAAGAGTTAAAAAGATTTCTGTGGTGCAAAGAAAGAGGACAGTTGTAGGGGGGCGTGTGTGTGTGTGTGTGTGTGTGTGTGTGTGTGTGTGTGTGTGTGTGTGTGTGTGTGTGTGTGTGTGTGTGTGTGTGGCGGGGTTTGTTTGGTTTATTTATTTATTTATTCATTCATTCATTTATCTAATTTTTGTTTGGTTTTTCGTTTTCTTTAAAAGCAGAATTTCTCCATCCCATTTTCTTATCTACCAGCCAGAAATTTGTTTAACAGTCTCGGAGGAAAATCTCTCTGTCTGTCTGACTGTCTATCTGTCTGTCTGTCTCAGTCTCTGCCTCTGTCTTTCTCTCTGTCTCTCTGTGAGGGCAGGATGAAAACAAGCCATTTGTGCTTATTCCTATTTTTTCCCTCAATAAAAAGAAAAAAAGAAAAAGATTCGTTCGATCATTCTGTCTCCCTCTCTGTGTCTGCCCTCTCTCTCTCTCTGTCTCTCTCTGTGTCTCTCTCTCTCCCTCTCTCTCTCTCTCTCTGTCTCTCTCTGTGTGTCTCTCTCTCTGTCTCTCTCTCCCTCTCTCTCTCTCTGTCTCTCTCTCTCTGTGTCTCTCTCTCTCCCTCTCTGTCTCTCTCTGTCTCTCCCTCTCTCTCTGTCTCTCTGTGTCTCCCTCTGTGTGTCTCTCTCTGTCTCTCTCTCCCTCTCTCTCTCTGTGTCTCTCTCTGTGTGTCTCTCTCTCTCCCTCTCTCTCTCTGTCCCTCTCTCTGTCTCTCTCTCTCTCTGTCTCTCTCTCTCTGCCCTCTCTCTCTGCTGTCTCCTCTGCTGTGTCTCTCTCGGTGTCTCTCTCTCCCTCTCTCTCTCCCTGTGTCTCTCTCTGTGTGTCTCTCTCTCTCTCCCTCCTCTCTCTCTCTGTCGCCTCTCTCTGTCTCTCTCTCTCTCTGTCTCTCTCTCTCTGCCCTCTCTCTCTGTCTCTCTCTGTGTCTCTCTCTCTCTGTGTCTCTCTCTCTCTCTCTCTCTCTCTCTCTCTTACAAGCTAGCACTTGCACAGTGATTATCAGACTGTTACTGATTTCATGATGTATTTTCTGCAAAGTTTTTTTTTTTTTTTTTCTTCAGTTTATCCAATATTCATATGACATGTAATAGTATATAATGCCCCCTCCCCCCGGCCCCCTCCCCCCCCCCGCCCCAAAAAAGGGGGTTATATTGAGCAGATACTGAATGCCATATTTATATTTCCAATATCTTCCCACCCACCCCCCCCGCCCCCCCCACGTGGACCCAATACAATTTGAACGGCTTGACACAAGAAAATCCCTGTCCATTGTAATAGATACTACGACTCCTTGATAAAAATGATTGGCGACGAAAACGGCACTGATATTCTTCATACAATGTACTCCGCGTATACTTTGCCCACGTAAAGCAAAGCAAAGCAAAGCAACTCTCCCAGCAAAAAAAAAAAAAAAAAAAGAAAAAAGAAAAAACCCTCTTCACCCAAGAACTATTCATTCTATGCAGCCTGATTTAAGATCCGAGAAACTATCGACCTCTGAACGCTGTTACCATAAAGAAAAACGGGCGACGGACGGGAATAATGGCATTGAGACACGAAGATAATTCTACGGGACGCCATCGGGTTACAAACTTCAGGAGCCCCCAAACCTGATGACGGTTTGAAATAAGGCGGAGATCATATGGCGTCTCCTGAGCACTCTCCCAAAATGAGCTGTTGGCTGTTCAGTTTCTCCATTACCAGCCCTTGGTTTATACTGCTGGGTGGGGGGCGGGGGCGGGGGTCTGTGGTTATAATATACACAGTTTCACTCTGCGACGATGATGATTTACACGACACACGAAACGCTTAAATCGATATCTGCAATCTTCTCTGTACGGTCCTTCGCAACATGTATGTATGTATGTATGTATGTATGTATGTATGTATCTATCTCTCTCTCTCATATCATATTCACGTCTAACTCACTCAGTACGGCCAGTCCTCTCTTCTCCTCTACATAGACCCCTCGGATGTCCAGTGGGTGTCTGAATGACCCAACCTTTAGCTTCCGTCGTCAGAATTGTGGTATTCTTTGTCAACATTCACCTCTTCAGTATAAGGGCCTTCCGCTTGCAATATTTTGATGATGGTAATTGGGGTGAAACGCTGTTAACGTCGTCTCTTTCGCCGTTCGTATGGAGAGAGCTAATTGTTGCAAATCTGAGGGTCTCACTATGTGCATGGGATTGGAGGGAAGGAGTAGAGATAGAGAGTTGTTGTAGTTTTGTTGTTTCGTAGTAGCCCTTTTTTTTTCATAAGTTTCTCGTGTGATTTTCAGTGAAATTTGTCGTTGATATCTTTTCTTGTTTACTCTTTCCATACGAAAGTGCAGGATATGCGAATCGAAATGTTCAGCAGGAATTCTCTTTTTCTTTTTCATTATGCTGCATCTCATCCTTCTTCTTCTTCTTCTTCTTCTCCTCCTCCCCCCCCCTCCTTCTCCTCCTCCTCCTTCGTCTTCTTCTTCTTCTCGCCAGTTATCTCATGACTATATACTCATGACCATACAGATTGACATAAGTTTACATTTGGGCCAACAGCAAAGTGAGAGCTGTATTATCAGTGGCTTCTCCAGTCAATGGGAAACCATTTACAGTTTAGTCTTTTGTGAAGGACTATGACTCTCAATCTTGGAGGCAAAATTGCACTGGCTCTTAGTGCTGCAGCCTTGTGGGCTAGTTGGCCTTTGGGAACCATCCCAACGCCGACTGTCCTAAAATCCTCTTGGCCGAGAGAGTGGGATGTACTTGGGCAAGACACTCTCCACTATAATCAAATTCTAGCCCAAACCAATAGTCGGAACAGCAGTTGCCTCCTCTGCTGTTCGGATGGTCATTGTCGGACACGACTGACTATCATATATATATATATATATATATATATATATATATATATATATATATATATATATATATATATATAGGCGTCACTGATGAACTTCCAACCAGTCGCATCATGCAGTATCGCTTTCAAATAATATAAGCAAATGAAATAATCGTTCAAAAAAAAAAAAAAAAAAAAAAAAAAAAGGAGGGGGGGTTGGGGTCGGGGTTTGGGGGTGGGGCGCTGTCTATATGTCTTGGTATGCAGACGCTATTTTGAATATAATAATAAGAACGAGATGGAAGAAGTGCAGATTATGGGCCGTATCAAAGAATATTTTTGCAGCCTCAAAGAGCCTCCCAAAGGGAGGTTCACCATACATAATTACGGTCAAACGTTTTTTTTTTTTAGTATTCAAGGAATTCATAACCGTACTTGATAGCATCATAGGGACACTCAACACCAGGGGAAAATCGCAATAGATACGCAGTATGTCGGTGCTGAAAAAGTTATCAAAGTCTAAAACAGAGAAGTTGGCAGCACAATACAATACGTCCACAAGGAATTTTGAGGAATTTTTAGTAAAACCCCAAAGAACAATGTCTGCGGACTGAGGAAGGTAGCCGAATGGTTAATTAAGACGCTCAGCTGTCAATACAGAGAGTCCGTGAGGGTGTGGGTTCGAATCCTGCTGCTCTCACCCTTTCTCCCAAGTTTGACTGGAAAATCAAACTGAGCGTCTAGTCTTTCGGATGAGACGGTAAACCGAGGCCCCGTGTGCAGCACGCACTTGGCGCACTGAAAAAGAACCCATGGCAACGAGTGTGTTGTCCTCTGGCAAATTTATGTAAAGAAAAAAGAAATCCACTCTGATATGTACACAAATATGTCATCATGCACTCAAGGCCTGACAAGCGAGTTGGGTTATGCTGCTGTCAGCGCATATGCTAAGCAGATGTGGTGGTGTAGCGTTCATGGGTTTGTCCGAACGTAGTAATACCTCCTTGAGAAACTGAAACTGCGCACTGAACGCCACCACAAGAGAGAGAGGGGGGGGGGGGGGGGCGAGAGAGAGAGGGGGGGGGAGAGAGGGGGGAGAGATAGGGAGAGGGAGAGGGGGGGAGAGAGAGGGGAGAGAGAGAGAGGAGAGAGAGAGAGAGAGAGAGAGAGAGAGAGAGAGAGAGAGAGAGATGCCACGGTGAAAATCTTGCCTAGCAAGTTAAAATTAAAATTAAAAATATTGCTTAGAGCCCAGCCGACCATGCCTAGCAAGTGAGAACACCAAACATTTTGGCACAAAGAAATCAGGTTGAATTTTGACGACAACAACAACAACAACAACAACCAGTACAACAAGAACAAGAACAAGAAGAAATCTTCATTTCATAGCTGAAACCTTTCCCACTGAACAGTTCACAGACATGCAGACAAGAGCAAACATCACAAGTGATGCCATTAGCAGTGGCTGATTTTATTGACACCACACAAACATTGAGAAGTGTGAGCGACTCTGCAAAAAAAAAAAGAAAAAAAAAGAGAAATGTTTCAGCAAATAGAAAAGCATGTCGGATGCTGGCGGATCGAACTTCTGACACTGCAAAGTGAATTGCCAGGACATTATGTGCTGGGCGGGAGAATATTATATGTTTCCATTCCTGTAATGGAATAGCTTTTGGAGTGCATAGTGATCATTTACGATGCTGATGCATAGAGCGCTTTGATATATTAAAAAAAATATATATATATATATTTTTTTGCTGCCCCATCATCTGCACCATTTCAGTGTCATTACTCCCACGCCGCTCATTTAGATTCCCCCATACACGGCCACACCCGGGTTCGTCCGTCACAGTTCCCCCGTCGGCAGTCCGCAGGGAGCCATCGATGTTAGGTCGCCAGGAGGCCACATACCAGAGGACACCCTGCACTGCTGCTGAGTCACTTCGGTGGTGTTCACTGGTGCCTGTTCTGATTCAATGTACTTAGGACACCACCTACTAAGCCCCCTACTAACGACAATAATGGTTTAGTCGCGACAGCCAGACAAGTGAGCGTCCCTCCCAGAGTGGAGACCGCCACCACGTCCCTCAAACAACAGCCCCCCCATGAATCTGCCGACACTGAAGACACTGACAGGACTCACCCCAAGCACAAATGTGGAGGGGTATCGAAACTGAGGTCACCATGAAAGCATGGCATGAAAGGCCACAGACTTTTGAAACTGTTTTGTTTATATTGATGATGATGTAGGAGGAGGATGACGATGACGATGACGATGTTGCTATGGAGGTCCATTTTGGTTTGGGACTACGTGACAAGGCTGTACTCTACGCTTCCTGTCATAATGATATCCCGGCGTTAACCAGGTCCGAGAGATACCGACACTTGCAGTGTTGGTCAGGTAATTAGAGCAACACACCCAAAGACGCATCCTTGAAGTGGATGACACTCGACTGTGTGGTCCCAGTCTTCCCATTTAAGCCCACAGCACACTCAACTCTGGGTAGGAGCCGGCCACGGGCCGAAAAACCCACCTCCGCTTGGATTCGAACCCGCGTCCTCCCAGCCGTCAGTCCGCGACGCTAACCACTTCGCCACGGCGGCTGGTCCTTTGATAATTATCTTCTTGTTGTTGCCCCATCACCCACGCCAGTTCAGTGGTATTATTAACTGACAGTGGTATTACCCCGAGTCTTTTATCACAGACTGTCATAAGTTTTCAGTTGGGCCAACAGCAAAGTGAGAGCTGTATTATCAATGCCTTCTCCATTGCAGTGGGAAATCAATTACAGTTTAGTTTTTTGTTGTTGTTGTTGAGGTACTATGACTCTCAAACTTGGAGGCAAAATTGACACTGGCTCATAGTGCTGCAGACTTGGGGGGGCTAGCTGGCCTTTTGGGAACCATCCTGACACCGACTGTCCTAAAACTCTCTTGGCCGAGAGAGTGGGGACGTAGCTTGGGTAAGACACTCTCCACTATGATCAAATTCTAGCCCAGATAGTCGGGACAGCAGTTAACGAGAGAGAGAGAGAGAGAGAGAGAGAGAGAGAGAGAGAGAGACAGAGAGAGAGACAGAGAGAGAGAGAGAGAGAGAGAGAGAGAGGGAGAGAGAGAAAGAAAGAGAGAGAGAGGAACAGAGAGAGAGGGGGAGAGAGAGAAAGAGAGAGAGAGAAAGAGAGGGACAGAGAGAGAGAGGGGGGGAGAGAGGGAGAGAGAGAGAGAGAAAAGAGAGAGAGAAAGAGAAGGAGAGAAAGACAGAGAGAGGGAGAGACAGAGAGAGAAAGAGAGAGAGAGGAGAGAGAAAGAGAGAGACAGAGAGAGAGAGGGAGAGAGACAGAGAGAGAAAGAGAGAGAGGGAGAGAGATAGGAAGGGAGAGAGAGATAGAGAGGAAGGGAGAGAGAGAAAAAAAAGAGAGAGAGAAAGAGAAGGAGAGAAAGAGAGAGAGAGGGAGAGACAGAGAGAAAGAGAGAGGAGAGAGAGAGAAAGAGAGAGACAGAGAGGGAGAGAGACAGAGAGAGAAAGAGAGAGAGGGAGGGAGAGAGAGAGAGAGGAAGGGAGAGAGAGAGGAGGGAGAAGGAGAGAGAGAGAGAGAGAGAGAGAAAGAGAGAGAAAGAAAGAGAGAGAGGGACAGAGAGAGAGGGGGGAGAGAGGGGGGAGAGAGAGAGAAAGAGAGAGAAAGAGAGAGAGGGAGAGAGAGGGAGAGACAGAGAGAGAGAAAGAGAGAGAGAGGGAGAGAGACAGAGAGAGAAAGAGAGAGAGGGAGAGAGACAGAGAGAGAGAGAGGAAGAGAGAGAGAGAGAAAGAGAGGGAGGGAGAGAGAGAGAGAGAGAGAGGGAGAGAGAGAGAGAGAGAGAGAGGGAGGGAGAGAGAGAGGGGGGGGAGGGTATTATAGTGCAATGAACGACGTAGAGTCAGCATCTCACTTTCACCCTTGAGGTAACAGAGACGGTAGTGGAATTACGATGTCGTTCATGTGTGTGTGTGTGTGTGTGTGTGTGTGTGTGTGTGTGTGTGTGTGTGTGTGTGTGTGTGTGTGTGTGTGTGTGTGTGAGGGGGGTGGGGAGAAAGAGAGAAAGAAAGAGAAAGAGACTGAGACAGAGTGAGAGAGGGAGAGAGACAAACAGACAGACAGACAGAGACAGAGAGGGAGAGGGAGAGAAAGACAAAGAGAGAAAGCAATACAAAGTGAAAGAAAGATAGGGAAGAGAGAGAGAGAGGGTGGGTATGGTGAAGGTGGGCAGGGAGAAAGAAAACAACAGAGAGAAAGGGAGAGACAGAGAGGGAGTGAGAGACAGAGAGTAGTCAGACAGAGAGAGAAGGAGAGAGAGATAGTAGTCAGAGAGACAGAGAAGGAGAGAGACAGAGATTGGTCAGAGAGACAGAGAGGGAGAAAGAGAGAGGGAAAGAGAGACAGAGAGCAGAGAGACAGAGAAGGAGAGAGAGACAGAGAGTAGTCAGAGAGACAGAGAAGGAGTGAGAGACAGAGAGTAGTCAGAGAGACAGAGAGGGAGAAAGAGAGAGAGAGACAGAGAGTAGTCAGAGGGACAGAGAGGGAGAAAGAGAGAGAGAGAGAGAGAGAGTAGTCAGAGAGACAGAGAAGGAGAGAGACAGAGAGTAGTCAGAGAGACAGAGAGGGAGAGAGAGAGAGTAGTCAGAGAGACAGAGAGGGAGAGAGACAGAGAGAGACAGAGAGTAGTCAGAGAGACAGAGAGGGAGTGAGAAAAGGAGACAGAGGAAGCATGACCACTCCACCGAATATAACAGAAATGGAAATACGCTGTTCCCTGCCCCAGTGCACACACATGTTCTGACATCTCGGTTTGCAGGCTGAGAGGGATCCATCCACCAGTATCCCACATGCTTTATATTGGAGGAAACATTTCTCACTGTCGCTCACACTTCTCTGATGTTTGTGTGGAGTCAATAAAATCAGCCCGCTGCTAATGGCGTCACTTGTGATGTTTGGCCCTGTCTGTGCATGCTGGTGTGATCTGCACAGAATCAGGTGGAAGAGGAGATGTCAGGGTGACATTATTCATCCCTGTGAAACAGAATGTTTCATTTTTTTTCTGCCTCCTTCTCCATCTCTGTGATATGTCTTGTGTTTTGTGGTGTCATTTTTTTTCAGTTTCTCTCTCTCTCTCTCTCTCTCTCTCTCTCTCTCTCTGTGCCCCCCTCGCCCCCCCCCTCTCTCTCTCTCTCTCTCTGTGCCTATTTGTCTGTGTCGTAATGAAAATGAACGCAGTTTTGTTCGTGTATGCATGTAGTAAGATTATATCCTTATGTAGATCTGCTCATACAAATTTTTTAAGAACCTATTCAAACGGGGCCATGGCCTTATTGAATAAACATTCATTGGTTATCCTTATAATTTTGGTATATATCTCTGTCTCTCTCACTGTTTTTGTCCCTGTATCTCTCTCTCTCTTTCTTTCTTTCTTTCCTTCTTTCTCTCGTCACTGCTACATATCTCACTGTTACTGTGTAGCCGCCGATAATTAGCAAACATTTTCTTTTGAACATCGATTTCGATGAAGATATTAGAACCAAAATTCAATTTTAACAGGTCTAATTCAAATTCAGATGTGAAAACATCTCAAGAGAGAAACTAAACTGATTGGAAGTCACCGAGAGATTTGTGGAATGATTAATTATGATTATTCTTCATTTCCTTTTCTTTCCACACTGTATATGAACATATAAGTAAATAAAAAAAAAGCGTTCACCTGAATTCAGTTCCTCCTTTAAAAGCAATTCACTTTGACAGGACTTCAAGGCTTTTTAACTGTCTGTCTTCACCTTCACAGCTACCTATTTATATCTTTTTAAACAAAATGAAAATAGCAGAAAACAATAAATGCCTCATTGTAAAGATTTGGTAGATTACATTGAACACTTCTTTTTTGATTGCCCAGTAACACACAACTTCTGCAAGTATATTGAACAAAAACTACTAAATGTCCACTTGAAACTGTCAGCATCAGATATCCTGTTTGGGATTGAAAAATATGCGTATATCAATAATATAATCTTAGTGGGTAAAATGTGTGTATCTATAAAAAAGACAAAATCAGTTTTTCCTTACAGGTTATTTTTGAACGAGAATTTGAAACAAGACGAATTCACGTGGGGAAAAAAACCAAACAAACACACCTCCATCTACAAATAACGTCAAATGATCGAATGTGAAGTGAGAAAGAGACAAACGTGTACACAGAAAACACAGAAAGCATATAAGAGAACCCCTACCCCCCCCCCCCCCCCCCCCCTCCCCAAGACAAACCAAACTATCTTCCAACACTAGCGTTTTGCAACGTGATTGTCCATATACGTAGAAACAGACAGACATAGACTTGTGTGAATGAAGGTGAAAAAAAACAACAACCAACAAACAAAAAACCTACACAGCTACCTAATATTAGGGTTCTGAAAGTGCCTCACTCCTCATGACACATGGCAGAAAACAAAACTGCTGCCAGCTTTTATCGCTATTATTCCTTTCAGCCCGAAATTACTCTCACAGTCTCCAACTACCCACACCAAACCATTACTTTAAAAGCTTAACGCAGTAAACTCTGGGGAAAGGAAGACTTGTGCACATGCCTAGTGAAGTGTGCTTTCTTCCTGTTCACTGACAAACAATACGTCTCAAATGTTTTATACGAATGGGGATGTTAACCAAATTGCAAAAAAATAACTCGTTTTGTTTGGATTGTGCACACATTAACAGGGATAAAATAAATTGATTGGGAATCATTGCGAGTTTTTTTTCTGATAACAAAGTGGTATTTATAAGCATTTATTATTATTTTCTTTCCTTGCTGCATGTCACGATATAGGCAACAACGTACACCTGGACTCAGCTCTTGTCTTTAGAAGCCATGCACTTGGAAAGAAGGTCTGGCCTTTTCAACCGTCTGTCTTCACCTTCAAGACTACCTCAAGATATATGGGAGACTATCTGTTTCCTGCTTTCATCACTCACCTTCCTTTCACCTTCTTACTCACTCTGCAGCTTACAATCTCCCACCCCCACCCCCACTCCCAAACCCCTTTTGAATTAAATTACAAGCATTGATTTCTTATCTTTCCGCACTGCACAACGTTCGCCTGGACTGAGTTCTGTCTTTAATTAAAAGCCATGCACTTGGAAAGAAGGTCTGGTCATTTCAACCGTCTGTCTTACACCTTCAAGACTACCATTAAGGTTCTGAAAGTGCCTCACGACTCACGATAAGTGACAGAAAAGAAACATCTGCTTCCAACATTCATCACTCGTGTTCCTCTCACCCTCTTCTTCCCTCTCCACCTCACAATCACCCACCACCCACTCCCATCCCCCTTTTAAAAAGTTTAAAAGCTTCACGCAGTAACCGCTGGGGACGGGAAGACTGGTCCACAAGCCTGGTGAGGTTTACAGGGAGATAATGTTTCCACCTTGGACATGACGAGCGTGTGTGGCTGAGTGAAGACAGGCTGGCATTCCCAGCCAGTGAAAGGCAGAGGTAATCCCTTCACCAGGCATCGTAACACAGACTTTGTGTTCTGGGCAATGGCGCTGTTTGTCAGGATAGGGAAAGGTGAGCAGGATTGATGTTGTTTGAAAAGGTGTCAGGTAGAGTACAGGTGACAGAGGAGATACAGAGGTTTATCAGTCTTTAGGGGTTTGCCCTGCCCGTGCATTAGTCTGTTGGTTGAGCACTCTGTCTTCTCCTCCTCCTCCTTCTCCTCCTCCTCCTCCTCCTCCTCCTCCTTCTTCTTCTTCTTCTTCTCCTCCTCCTTCTTCTTCTTTCTTCTTCTTCTTCTTCTCCTCCTCCTCCTTCTCCTCCTTCTTCTCCTTCTTCTTCTTCTTCTCCTCCTCCTCCTTCTTCTTCTTCTTCTTTCTTCTTCTTCTTCTTCTCCCCCTCCTCCTCCTCCTTCTTCTTCTTCTTCTCCTTCTTCTTCTCACACCCTGATTCTTCTCATATTCCTTCTTATTTACAACTTACGCCGTAATCATTAGCATGACCATTGTCTTATTAAAAAATATAGTGGTGATTGTGTGATTTAAGTGAAGGTTCCAGTAGTAGTAGTAGTAGTAGTCATCGTCGTTGTCTTGGTGCTGTTTGTCAGGATAGCGAAGATGAGCAAGATTTTTTCCTTTTTTTTACCGTTGATAACCATCTTCATGACATCTGTCATTGTCAGTCTTCAACAAATCTGTCAGTCACCATCTTCATAACAAACAAAAAGAAATGTCAAACCCTATCAGTGGCGCACGGTTATGTAGTGGTGGTCAGAAAAAAAAGTCACAGAAAAAACGCCAAAAAATTGGGAATGAAAAAAGTCACAAAGAAGTTACGTGCTCACATTACATCACTGCACATATTACATCACAGAATCCTAAACTAAAGTGGTTTGATTTTTTTTTTTACATGCAGATGGTTGCTAATTTGACCAAACTCGATCTGACATGTACTCATCTATCTTTCTCCCTTTCCACTCTGACGATGAGATGAGCCTAGTTTCAGTTTCGACAACTGAAACTGCATTGAGTGACATACGTTCGGGATACCATGACACGTCCTCGCCTTTGCGTCTAAAAGCTTCAAGCTACCGCAATTTATCGAA
>NC_134884.1:4513377-4515877 GCF_041734735.1 Babylonia areolata
GAGTGGGTGGTGGGTGATTGTGAGGTGGAGAGGGAAGAAGAGTGTGCGAGGAACACTAGTGATGAATGTTGGTAGCAGATGTTTTCTGTGTCATGTATCATGAGTTGTGAGGCACTTTCTGAACCTTAATGGTAGTCTTGAAGGTGTAAGACAGACGGTTGAAAAGACCAGACCTTCTTTCCAAGTGCATGGCTTTTAATTAAAGACAGAACTCAGTCCAGGCGAACGTTGTGCAGTGTGGAAAGATAAGAAATCAATGCTTGTAATTTAATTCAAAAGGGGTTTGGGAGTGGACGTGGGGGGTGGAGGATTGTAAGCTGCAGAGTGAGTAAGAAGGTGAAAGGAATCTAAGCGATGAAAGCAGGAAACAGATAGTCTCCCATATATCTTGAGGAGTGACGCACATCTGGAATGATCATCTTAGGAGTGTAACCACACGCGTCGATGTCCTTTCTAAGTGCATCGTTTTCCACACACACAAAAAAATCAACTGAGACCACGTGAACGAATTTCTGCATGTGTGCACAACATAGCGGCTCTTCTTAACGATCAGTTGAGACTAAAGTGATGCTCTGCGTGTGTGTGTGTGTGTGTGTGTGTGTGTGTGTACGCACGCACGTGTGGATGTGCGTGCGTGTTTGTTAAAAAGAAAGAGAGAAAGGGAGAGAGACAGACAGACAGATGAACAGAGGGTCAGACAGAGGGACAGACAGACAGACAGTGAGAGAGAGGCAGAGAAGGAGTGGGAGAAAAAGGTAGAGAAATATACAGGCAAACTTAGGGACAGAGAGAGAAAGAAAAACAGACAGACAGAGAGAAATCAGAGGGACTAACAGTCACGCGAACAGAAACAGAGAGAAAGTAAAAATAAGAGAGAGAGAGAGAGAGAGAGAGAGAGAGACAAACAGACAGACAGACAGACAGACAAAGACAGAAAGACAGAGAGAGAACTCAGAACTAAAATAAAAACACGTATTTTGTTCAAGGATCAAGATTTTAGGCATGGCCTATTCTTCCAGAGAGAGACAGACAGACAGAGACGGAGAGAGAGAGAGAGAGAGAGAGAGAGAGAGAGAGAGAGAGAGTCAGAAAAAAGTTAGGCAGGCAAACACAGAAACTTAGCCTCTATATGCATGACATTATCACGAATTTGCATATGTATGTATGAGCATACATATGAGAGAGAAAACAACAACAACAAAAAACAAACAGACAGACGGAAAAACACAAGAAAAACAGACAGACAGACAGAATTTTAACGAAGGGAGGTGGTTTCTGTTTCGGGGGTGTCAGGCCTTGACGCATTAAGCAACAACAACAACAACAACAGCAACGACAGAAGCAGCAACAACAACAAGAACAGCAAGAACAAGAACAGCAACAACAACAACAACAAGAACAGCAACAGCAACAGCAACGACAACAACAGCAACAGCAGCAACAACAACAGCAACGACAGCAAACAACAGCAACGACAGCAAACAACAGCAACGACAGCAACAAGCAACAACAGCAACGACACCACCAACAACAACGACAGCAACGACAGCAACAACAACAACAACATCAACAGCAACAACAACAACAACAACAACGACAACAGCAACAGCAACAACAACAACAACAGCAACAACAACAACAACGACGACAGCAACGACAGCAACAACAGCAACGACAGCAACAGCAACGACAGCAACAACAACAACAGCAACGACAGCAACAACAACAACAACATCAACAGCAACAGCAACAACAACAACAACAGCAACAACAACAACAACAACAACAGCAACAGCAACAACAACAACAACAGCAACAACAACAACAACGACGACAGCAACGACAGCAACAACAACAACAACAGCAACGACAGCAACAACAACAACAACATCAACAGCAACAACAACAACAACAACAACAGCAACAACAACAACAACGACGACAGCAACGACAGCAACAACAACAACAGCAACGACAGCAACAACAACAAGAACAACAACAACAACAACAACAATAATTACAGCAGCAGTAGCAGCAACGACAGCAACAAAACATATATCTAAAAAAAAAATTTAAAAAAAAGAAGAAAAATTAAAACCGAAGAAAGAAAAAAACCCAACAAACAACAACAACAGGAGTTCCATGTGTGGTGAAGCAGACTACCCTGTCGTGGCAAATCACTGCCATTAGCAGAAGCAACCTTCTTTTCTTTTCTTTTTCTTTACTAAAAAAGAAAAAAAAAGAAGAAGAAAAATCAATGAATCATGTTCCTTGTTTTCTCAGGTTTTCTCCTGTCAAGAAAATCACCAACTTCCTGATACAACGCCAGCTGAATGTAAAACCGTCTTCTTCTTTTGATTAACTAGGAAGGTTTTTTTTTTGGGGGGGGGTGGATACAGAACTTCAGTAAGAAATGAGAGGAGGTGGGAAGTGAAGTGGGAGGGAGGAAGGGTGGCGGGGAGAGAGAGAGAGAGAGAGAGAGAGAGAGAGAGAGAGAGAG
>NC_134884.1:4523377-4530877 GCF_041734735.1 Babylonia areolata
CAACTACCCCAATGTGAATAGAAACTAGCAATAAATAAAAACAATGTGAATAGAAATCTAGCAATAAATAAACCGAATGTGAATAGAAATCTAGCAATAAATAAAGACAATGTGAATAGAAATCTAGCAATAAATAAACTGAATGTGAATAGAAATCTAGCAACAACTACCCCAATGTGAATAGAAACTAGCAATAAATAAACACAATGTGAATAGAAATCTAGCAATAAATAAACCGAATGTGAATAGAAATCTAGCAATAAATAAACACAATGTGAATAGAAATCTAGCAATAAATAAACCGAATGTGAATAGGAATCTAGCAACAACTACCCCAATGTGAATAGAAACTAGCAATAAATAAACACAATGTGAATAGAAATCTAGCAATAAATAAACCGAATGTGAATAGAAATCTAGCAATAAATAAACACAATGTGAATAGAAATCTAGCAATAAATAAACCGAATGTGAATAGAAATCTAGCAACAACTACCCCAATGTGAATAAAAATCTAGCCGAGTAGAATAGTAATTAAAATATATAAATAAATTAATAAATAAATAAAAAAATAAATAAAAAAATAAAATAAAAAATAAAAAAATAAAATATATTTAAGAAAGTTTTGTCCGTTTCAACAAAGATGACTTATTCTTTGCCATAAACAATTGCGAGAACTTTAAAGCGGTCGAATTTATGTTGTAATATGGCAATAGGGGAAAAAAAAGAGCATCGAAATATATCATGGAACTGATTACCTAGGTCATTCAAATTACTTTTAGTGCACACGATTTTCTTGCATGTCTTTCAATACCATGAATGCGTCCTGTCTGTATAGGCAATCGATGGTTCAGTGTTCTATATTTGTATCTATACTAAGACAGATGCTATGTGAGGATAGTCAAGCATTTTCTTTTCAAATTCAACCTTTACTCTCTCCATACGAACGGCGAAAGAATCGACGTTAACAGCGTTTCACCCCAATTACCATCATCAAAATATTGCAAGCGGAAGGCTCTTATACTGGAGAGGTGAATGTTGACAAAGAATACCACAATTCTGACGACGGAAGCTAAAGGTTGGGTCATTGAGACACCCACTGGACATCCGAGGGGTCTGTGTACAGGAGAAGAGAGGACTGGCCGTACTGAGTGAGTTAAACATTCACAGTTCGTTCTGGTGAAGTTCAGCATGTCAGTTCTGGA
Source organism: Babylonia areolata (assembly GCF_041734735.1). Classification (NCBI taxonomy): domain Eukaryota; kingdom Metazoa; phylum Mollusca; class Gastropoda; order Neogastropoda; family Buccinidae; genus Babylonia; species Babylonia areolata. The sequence continues at coordinate 4,524,583 of NC_134884.1, forward strand.
TGTACTGATAATTCAGTTTTTGAAACGAAAAGCTCCTCTCTGGTCGCTGTCTGACTTTCAGATTCAGTTTCTCCAGAACGTGTCACTGCCTTCGGACAAATCCATATATGCTACACCACATCTGCTAGGCATAAATATGCCTAACCGGCAGCATAACCCACCACGCTTAGTTAGTTCTTGAGTGCAAGCGTATATAGAATGTGTGTGTGTGTGTGTGTGTGTGTGTGTTTGTGTGTGTGTGTGTGTGTGTGTGTGTGTGTGTGTTTGTGTGTGTGTTTGTGTGTGTGTGTGTGTGTGTGTGTGTGTGTGTGTGTGTGTGTGTGTTTATATGTGTATGTATGTGTGTGTGTGTGTGTGTGTGTGTGTGTGTGTGTTTGGGGGTGGAGGGTCGGAAACGGGAGGGGATTGGTTGAGGATTCCATAGATAAAAAAAGAAAAAAAAAAAAAAGAAAAAAAGAAGCAAATCCAGACAGAGCATACAGTTTGTTTCTTCTTACGTTTATTGCTATCCCAGCGTTCCATCGTCAACCACTTCAGGAGGGGAAAAAAATTACAAGGAAAGGAACGAAATAAAAACATACAAACGAAAACAAACAAACAAACAAAAAAAATCGATTTATCATTTCCTTGTTGAAATATACGTACATTCCATCTTCTATGGTCATATATGATTTGTATTTGTTGTGTTTTTTTTTTTCATTCCTTTCTTTTCCGCAAATGTCGATCACTTCGGTTTGATTTTGATTTGGTTTGATCTTGTTTTTGAAGGTAAACTTTAATTGCTTTGTTTTATTTTTTTTTCTTTTAAAACATGATGACAAATGATTGCTTCATTACGTTTTCTCATTTATCGGGTTTGATTTTGTGTTTTGTAGTCCATGTCACCTCCTCCTCCTCCTCTTCCTTCTCCTCCTCTTCCATCACAGCATTTATTGCTGTTTGTGTTCTGTTTGTTTGTTTGTTTTCTTCTTCTCTCGTTTGTAACTTCATTCCAATCTGCATGTCTTCCCTGTCATCAGTCATCGATGCATGAGTATTGCATTGCTCTTGTTGTTGTTGTTGTCGTCGTCGTTGTCGTTGTCGTTGTTGTTGTTGTTGCTGCTGCTGCTGCTGTTGTTGTCGTTGTTGTTGTTGCTGCTGCTGCTGCTGCTGCTGCTGTTGTTGTCGTTGTTGTTGTTGATGTTGTTGTTGTCGTTGTTGTTGATGATGTTGTTGTTGATGATGTTGTTGTTGTCGTTGTTGTTGTTGTCATAACTGTTGTTGTCGTTGTTGCTGGTGTTGTTGTTCTTGTCATTGTTTTGTTGTTGTTGTTGTTCTCGTGGTTGTTGTCGTTGTTACTGTTGTATTTATTGTACTTGATGTCGTTGTTGTTGTTGTACTTGTTGTAATCGTTGTTGTAATCGTTGTTGTCATTGTTGTTGTTTTGTCGCCGTCGTTGTTGTTGTTGCACTTGTTGTTGTTGTTGTTGTTGTTGTTGTCCTTGTTGTTGTTGCACTTGTTGTTGTCGTCGTTGTTGTTGTTGTTGTCCTTGTTGTTGTTGCACTTGTTGTTGTTGTTGTTGTTGTTGTTGTCCTTGTTGTTGTTGCACTTGTTGTTGTTGTCGTTGTTGTTGTTGTATTTGATGTTATTGTCGTTGTTGTTGCTGCTGCTGTTGTTCTTGTAAGTGTCGTTAATTCTTGAAGGGTCTGTTCACATAGAGGTGTGATCATAGACTTAGAAAAATAAACGGGAAAAGAAATGTCTGCTCTCTATGTGTTTTGGTTATCGTAAGAAAGAAGAAGAATTACTGACCCCATAACATTCCCAGGACATAGATTCTGTATTGTGGTGGCTGGTTGAAGTATTGTACAGGCAGTTTTCCAGCCAATGCATTCTAGCAAGTCTTCATTCAGACATTAACACTCCCATTTCAATCAAAGCTGGAACTGTTGACCAGATTCCTCAAAGTCCATATCCAAATGTCTTCGGGTTTTTTTCATAAAGAAATGACAGAAGCGTCAAAACATAGTCTTGGTTTTATATATATAGGTAAATACATAAACAAACAAACAGACACACACACACACACACACACACACACACACACACACACACACACACACACACACACACACACACACACACAGAAAGAGAAAGAGAGAGAGAGAGAGAGAGAGAGGAGAGAGAGAGAAGAGAGTTGACGGGTTTGTATTTGTATTTCTTTTTATCACAACAGATTTCTCTGTGTGAAATTCGGGCTGCTCTCCCCAGGGAGAGCGCGTCGCTACACTACAGCGCCACCAATTTTTGTTGTATTTTTTCCTGCATGCAGTTTTATTTGTTTTTCCTATCGAAGTGGATTTTCCAACAGAATTTTGCCAAGGAACAACCCTTTTGTTGCCGTGGGTTCTTTTACGTGCGCTAAGTGCATGCTGCACACGGGATCTCGGTTTATCGTCTCATCCGAATGACTTAGCGTCCAGACCACCACTCAAGATCTAGTGGAGGGGGAGAAAATATCGGCGGCTGAACAAGTGATTCGAACCATCGCGCTCAGATTCTCTCGCTTCCTAGGCGGGACGCGTTACCTCTAGGTCATCACTCCACTTTCACACACCAACAAAAAGAAAGACTGAAATAAACTGATGGAAAGAAAGTAATAGAAATAAAGGGACAAAAAAAAGGAAACCAAAGTCAAATGACAAGCGGTGACGTTCCAACTGCACGTTCTTACTATTGATCGCCCCCCCAAAAAAGTGACAGGCTTGCTAATTAAAACTGGAAGGATTTTTCATGACAACACGACGGATGACAAATGCTGTTTTCTTGTTGGGATCCCTCTCTCTCTCTGTTTCAATCTCAATCTGTCTGTTTCTGTTTCTGTCTGTCTGTCTGTCTCTCTTTTCTCATCCTCTGTATATGTCTGCCCGTCTCTCTCTCTCTCTCTCACTGTATGTGTGTGTGTGTGTGTGTGTGTGTGTGTGTGTGTGTGTGTGTGTGTGTGTGTGTGTGTTTCCCTCTCTCTCTCTGTTTCTCTCTCTCTCTCTCTCTCTCTCTCTCTCTCTCTCTCTCTCTCTCTCTCTCTCTCTCTCTCTCTCTCTCTCTCTCTCACTTTCTTTCTCACTCACTCTGATTCGAACCAGCGCGCAGAGATTCTCTCGCTTCCTAGGCGGACGCGTCACCTCTAGGCCATCACTCCACTTGAAGGTTGAAGTGGAAAGGAATGTCTGGAGGTAACGACTGCCCCTTGTAAAGCCTAAACCCTAACGAGCTGCAGTTCGTATGGCTCGAATCAACAAGTGGGGAGTGGACTTCTTCTTTTTTTGTTTTCTTCTTCTTCTTCTTCTTCTTCTTTTCTTTCTTTCCGATGCGCAGATTACCCTGTCAAGGGCAAATCACTGTCACCTGCAAGGGACGTCCTTCCTTGAAGAAAATGAGTACCTGTTTTGCCGACCGGACAAACTCTGGACGCGAGCAATCTGATCTCCCTTTCAAATGAGGAGAAACCTGATCATTAAACTGGTGGGGGGTTGGGGGGGTGGGGGGAGGGGGTGAAAGAGAGAGAGGAGAGAGAGAGTGAAAGAGAGACAGGAGAGTGAAAGAGACAGGAGAGAGAGAGAGACAGAGTGAAAGAGAGAGAGAGGAGAGAGACAGCAGAGAGAGAGAGAGAGTGAAAGAGAGACAGGAGAGAGAGGAAAGAGAGTGAAAGAGAGAGGAGAGAGACAGGAGAGAGAGAGAGAGTGAAAGAGAGACAGGAGAGAGAGGGAGAGAGAGAGTGAAAGAGAGAGAGAGGAGAGAGACAGGAGAGAGAGGGAGAGAGAGAGAGGAGAGAGACAGGAGAGAGAGAGAGTGAAAGAGAGAGAGGAGAGAGACAGGAGAGAGAGAGAGTGAAAGAGAGACAGGAGAGAGAGGGAGAGAGAGAGTGAAAGAGAGAGAGGAGAGAGACAGGAGAGAGAGTGAAAGAGAGAGAGAGGAGAGAGACAGGAGAGAGAGAGAGAGAAAGAGAGAGACAGGAGAGAGACAGGAGAGAGAGAGAGAGAAAGAGAGAGAGAGGAGAGAGACAGGAGAGAGAGTGAAAGAGAGAGAGAGGAGAGAGAGAGGAGAGAGACAGGAGAGAGAGTGAAAGAGAGAGAGAGGAGAGAGACAGGAGAGAGAGAGAGTGAAAGAGAGAGAGAGGAGAGAGACAGGAGAGAGAGAGAGAGAGAGTGAAAGAGAGAGAGGAGAGAGACAGGAGAGACACAGAGAGAGTGAAAGAGAGACAGGAGAGAGAGAGAGAGAGTGAAAGAGAGACAGGAGAGAGAGGGAGAGAGAGAGTGAAAGAGAGAGAGAGGAGAGAGACAGGAGAGAGAGAGAGGGAGAGAGAGTGAAAGAGAGAGAGGAGAGAGACAGGAGAGAGAGATGAGAGAGACAGGAGAGAGAGAGAGAGTGAAAGATAGAGAGAGGAGAGAGACAGGAGAGAGAGAGAGAGAGAGAGAGAGAGAGAGAGAGAGAGAGAGAGAGTGAAAGAAAAGAAAAGAAAGAAGAAAAAAGATTGGACAAGATGAGAAGAAAAACAGCGAGAAACATAATCATTACATGTCGATGACTAACATGAAAAGAGAAAGAGAGACAACTCCAACTTGAATGTTTTATTGAAGGTAAACGGATGTAAGAGAGAGAGGAGAGAGAGAGAAAGAGAGAGAGACAGACAGACAGAGACAGAGACAGAGAAAGAGAGAAAGAGAGAGGGAAAAAACAGAGACAGAGAGACAACTCGAACTTGAATGTTTTATTGAAGGTAAACGGATATAAGAGAGAGAGGAGAGAGAGAGAGAGAGAGAGAGAGAGAGAGAGAGAGAGAGAGAGAGAGAGAGGCAGAACCTGGGAAACAAAGAGACAGAGAAAAAGAGATGGAGAGAAAGAGAGAGGCGAGAGAGACCGAGAAAGAGAGAGAGGGGGGGAGGGAGAGAGAGAGAGAGAGACAGAGAAAGAGAGAGAGGGGAGGGAGGGAGAGAGAGAGAGAGAGACAGAGAAAGAGAGAGAGGGGGGAGGGAGAGAGAGAGAGAGACAGAGAAAGAGAGAGAGGGGGGAGGGAGAGAGAGAGAGAGAGAAAGAGAGAGAGGGGGGGAGGGAGAGAGAGAGAGAGAGACAGAGAAAGAGAGAGAGAGGGGAGGGAGAGAGAGAGTGAAAGAGAGAGAGAGAAAGAGAGACAGGAGAGAGAGAGTGAAAGAGAGAGAGGAGAGAGACAGGAGAGAGAGAGAGGAGAGAGTGAAAGAGAGAGAGAGAGAAGAGAGACAGGAGAGAGAAGGGGGCAGAGAAAGCGAGAAAGGGGAGAGAGAGAGAGAGAGTGACGGAGACATAGATAGATCGTTCGTTTATCTACTTATAGTCTGTTCATCTATATTAGACTGAAAATAAATGGCATTATTATCATTATTATTTCTATCATCATGATTATCATTATTACTTTTCTGAAAAAAATCAATGGCAGAGGAATGACAATTCCACTGAAATTTGGGCGGTTGAAGTGGAAGCGAGGGAGGTGACCGGGGGGCGGGGGGGGAGGGAACTGAGGAAGGAAGAGAGAGAGGAGAAATCAGAATGTCGAAAAAAAATAAAGTACAAAGTGTGAAATGGAGAGGGGGAGTTGTAAGCCCACGATTTCTCGCAACCCCACGATTTCTCTCAAAGAGCCCACGATTTCTCTCAAAGAGCCCACGATTTCTCGCAACCCCACGATTTCTCTCAAAGAGCCCACGATTTCTCGCAACCCCACGATTTCTCTCAAAGAGCCCACGATTTCTCGCAACCCCACGATTTCTCTCAAAGAGCCCACGATTTCTCGCAACCCCACGATTTCTCTAGAAGAGCCCACGATTTCTCGCAATCCCACGATTTCTCTAGAAGAGCCCACGATTTCTCGCAATCCCATGATTTCTCTCAAAGAGCCCACGATTTCTCGCAACCCCACGATTTCTCTCAAAGAGCCCACGATTTCTCGCAACCCCACGATTTCTCTCAAAGAGCCCACGATTTCTCGCAACCCCACGATTTCTCTCAAACAGCCCACGATTTCTCGCAACCCCACTATTTCTCTCAAAGAGCCCACGATTTCTCGCAACCCCACGACTTCTCTCAAAGAGCCCACGATTTCTCGCAGCCCGACGATTTCTCTCAAAGAGCCCATGATTTCTCGCAACCCCACTATTTCTCTCAAAGAGCCTACGATTTCTCGCAATCCCGTGATCTCTCTCAAAGAGCCCACGATTTCTCGCAACCCCACGACTTCTCTCAAAGAGCCCACGATTTCTCGCAATCCCGTGATTTCTCTCGAAGA
>NC_134884.1:4553377-4555877 GCF_041734735.1 Babylonia areolata
TCTGTCTCTCTCTCTCTCTGTCTCTCTCTCTCTCTCTCTGTCTCTCTCTCTCTCTGTCTCTCTCTCTCTCTCTCTCTCTCTCTCTCTGTCTCTCTCTCTCTCTGTCTCTCTCTCTCTCTCTGTCTCTCTCTCTGTCTCTCTCTCTCTCTCTCTCTCTCTCTCTCTCTCCAGTAGTTCTCAGAGACAAACACTACTTCTACCACTACTCCTTCCTCCCCCCTCCCCCTCCATCCCCACGCCTCCACCAACCCCTTCTACCCACACACCCCGCCCCCTTTTCTTCCAAAATGAAAGAGGCTGCAAAGCTGGAATGCATGTTTAAGTGTTTTTTTGTTTGTTTTTTTTTTGTTGTTTTTTTTCCAATCTTTGGAGTTTATTTTTGTAGCTCAGTTCAAATGGTTGTAGTTATGTCTTGATGTTTTGGTTGTGTTTTTTTTGTTGTTGTTTGTTTGTTGTTGTTTTGTTTGAATTACTTTAACTCTCTCCATACGAACGGCGAAAGAGACGACGTTAACAGGGTTTCACCCCAATTACCATCATCAAAATATTGCAAGCGGAAGGCTCTTATACTAAAGACGTGAATGTTGACAAAGAATACCACAATTCTGACGACGGAAGCTAAAGGTTGGGTCATTCAGACACCCCGGCACTGGACATCCGACGGGGTCTGTGTAGAGGAGAAGAGTAGGACTGGCCGTACTGAGTGAGTTAACCATTTGTTAATTTCATATGTGTATCTCTGTTGTTGTTGTTTTTCTGTTTCTGTTTCTCCAGCAGGTCAGGAAGCGAGCGGTGGCTGAAGATCGCAACAGCTGGAGAAGGACCGCGAAGGCATGTGTCCAGAGGAAAGAGAAGGAGAAAGAGAGAACAGCACTGGGAAGAGGGAAGAGAGCGCAGACAGACAGACAGACAGACAGACAGACAGGCAGGCAGAGGGGCAGAATCCGTACCCTCCCTCTGAACCACTGGGCGCGACTTTCACCTTGCCGATAGATCCAGAATCGGACTGTACAACGACGGGTGCAATAGCCGAGTGGTTAACTCTCTCCATAAGAACGGCGAAAGAGACGACGTTAACAGCGTTTCACCCGAATTACCACCATCAAAATATTGCAAGCGCAAGGCTCTTATACTGAAGAGGTGAATGTTGACAAAGAATACCACAATTCTGACGACAGAAGCTAAAAGTTGGGTCATTCAGACACCCACTGGACATCCGAGGGGTCTGTGTAGAGGAGAAGAGAGGGCTGGCCGTACTGAGTGAGTTAAAGCGCTGGACTGTCAATCTGAGGGTCCCGGGTTCGAATCACGGTGACGGCGCCTGGTGGATAAAGGGTGGAGATTTTTACGATCTCCCAGGTCAACATCATGTGCAGACCTGCTTAGTGCCTGAACCCCCTTCGTGTGTATATGCAAGCAGAAGAAATACGCACGTTAACTCTCTCCATACGAACGGCGAAAGAGGCGACGTTAACAGCGTTTCACCCCAATTACCATCATCAAAATATTGCAAGCGGAAGGCTCTTATACTGAAGAGGTGAATGTTGACAAAGAAAACCACAATTCTGACGACGGAAGCTAAAGGTTGGGTCATTGAGACAACCACTGGACATCCGAGGGGTCTGTGTAGAGGAGAAGAGAGGGCTGGCCGTACTGAGTGAGTTAAAGCGTTGGACTGTCAATCTGAGGGTCCCGGGTTCGAATCACGGTGACGGCGCCTGGTGGGTAAAGGGTGGAGATTTTTACGATCTCCCAGGTCAACATCATGTGCAGACTTGCTTAGTGCCTGAACCCCCTTCGTGTGTATATGCAAGCAGATGATCAAATACGCACGTTAAAGATCCTGTAATCTATGTCAGCGTTCGGTGGGTTATGGAAACAAGAACACACCCAGCATGCACACCCCCGAAAACGGAGTATGGCTGCCTACATGGCGGGGTAAAAACGGTCATACACGTAAAAGCCCACTGGCGTGCATACGTGAACGCAGAAGAAGAAGGATTGTACAACCACAGCAGGCGCTGCAACTCAACAGGTTGACTGAAGCAGGCGCTGAGTTCCATTGCTTCCCGAGACAGATGGACGCCAACACTGTGTATCTCTGTCTGTTCTCCCTTTCGTTTTCTTCTTGTCTTTCTCTTTGTTCCTCGTCTTTCCGGCCCCTCCATTGTGTGTGCAGGCATTAGATATATACATTTACACACCTACACACACACACACACACACACACACACACGCGCGCGCGCGCGCGCACACACGCTCACACACGCACGCACACACCTCACACATACACACACACGCACGCACGGCACGTACGCACGCACGCACACACACACACACACACACACACACACACGCACGCACGCACGCACGCACGCACACACACACACACACACACACACACACACACAATTTACCATCATGAAATATAATCTTGACTTGACAGAGAGAGAGAGAGAGAGAGAGAGAGAGAGAGAACACTGAACACTGAACATTGAAC
>NC_134884.1:4578377-4580877 GCF_041734735.1 Babylonia areolata
TGTTATATTTATATTTTTTTGTATTCTCTAAACTTGGCACTTTGACCTCTTATTGTGACACAACAACAAGAGGAGTCATTATTATCATTTTTTGTTTAAACAGGAACTTCTTTTGCTAAGCATGGAATTTTTATTTATTTTGTAAACGTTTTGGTGCAGATAGTAAAAAAGGGAAATTACTCTGTAATTAGTGCTAGGGGACTTAATTTATCACAAGTGAGTCTTGAAGGCCTTGCCTCCCTTGTTTTTTGTTGGTTTTTTTTTTTTGTTTTTGTTTTTTTGTTTTTTGTTTTGTTTTTTGTCTAGCCAACCTCTGTGTGTCTCTCTTACTCTAGAGTATTCAATTTCAAGTGAGGTTTGCGTGTCATGTGATGCTGGTAACGCCCATTACTCAAGCATGCACATGGCTTCATGAAAGAAAAAAAAAAAGGCTTTGTCTTGAGTAAAATGGAATTTGGTTTGGGTTGGCTGGAAGTAGTAATGATGTCACGTCTTGAAGTTCAAATCTCAGTTATTGATACTTTGGTGCCCAAGAGAGAATGAACACATTTCTTCTTACTTTTTTTTCTCTCTCTCTTCTTCTTTTATCATCATCATTATCATTGTCGTGATTATTGTTATCATTATCATTTTTTATCATCATCAATATCATTTCATCATCATCATCATCATCATTAATAATAATAATAATAATAGTAATAATGATAATAATAATAATAATAACTATTATTATTGTTGTTATCATCATCATCATCATTATTCTTCTTCTTATTATTATTATTATCATCGTTGTTGTTGTTTATCGGTTTCTTGCTTGGCCACTTAAAAAAAAAATCTAATAATTGACCCCCCACCCCCACCCCACCCCCCCCAAAAAACAAAAAAAAAAACAAAACAAACAAAAAAAACAAAAACAAGAAAAAACAACAACAACAAAAAACAAAAACAGAAGAAAAGAAAAAAAGAAAAAGAAAGGCTATGATCACTGACGCTTCAACACCACGATAAGGCGAGGGCTAGACTTGACTCACTCCAAAGATGACTTCAACAACAAAATTCTGTTTCGTGAAACGTTTTCAAAAAGGTCACCTGTACATCTGACCACCCTGTCTTCCTAAATTCAGTGGAACCTCTGTTTGGCTTGTTCAGGCTTTAAGAGGCTATGCCAGTCTTGAATAAAAGCTTATTTGTGTTTGCACATTTCTTCTGTCTTTGCTGCTGTTTGCGCATGTCAGATGATCTATATAAGGACAGGCCCGGCGCTTCCTTTTTTTGAGGAAGTGTCTGGGTTTGTTCCAATGTACCTTTTTATTTACCTGTGTGTTAAGCTGAATCGGTAGCGTAAGCAGCACTGACTTGAAGTTGTGTATCTTATGAATGGAGAGAGTTACCACTCTTTACTATTTTGTTAACTCACTCAGTACGGCCAGTCCTCTCTTCTCCTCTACACAGACCCCTCGGATGTCCAGTGGGTGTCTGAATGACCCAAACTTTAGCTTCCGTCGTCAGAATTGTGATATTCTGTGTCAACATTCACCTCTTCAGTATAAGAGCCTTCCGCTTGCAATATTTTGATGATGGTAATTGGGGTGAAACGCTGTTAACGTCGTCTCTTTCGCCGTTCGTATGGAGAGAGTTAATCAGTGGAAACAAATCTTACGTGAAAAACACCTGACAGCATGCACCTTTGTTTTTTGGGTTTTTTTTTTTCCTCTTCAGCTCATTACCTACCGCAGCCAGTGTTTAGGCTCGTGAGGTCGGCAGCTGCCTTATCTTGCATCAAGACATTCCATTAGGCTGTACTGACCAGGTTCTATCCACCCATCTTCAGGATGCCTGATGGTATCGCCAGGTCTAAATGAGGGAAGAAGCTACACGTGAGTACCCGTGGGCGCTGTACATACACCTTGGGGAGAGAGCTTTGGCAGGTGAGGCTGCTATCTCTTGACGGGATTGGCTGGTAAATGTTGTGTGCACGTGTGTGTGTGTGGGGGGGGGGGGGGGGAGGAGGGGAGAGGAGGGCTGGGGAGGGGGCACGGGGGTGGGGGGGGGGGAGGGAAGGGGGGGGGATGTGAATCTTCGTTCACTGAGAGACAGTGGATGGCACAGAACGCGCACAGACTCACACACATACATACACAGAAGAAAACAAACACAAAAAAAAACACCCACAGAAACACACCCACATGCGTACACGCACACACACACACACAGATACACAGACAGGCAGACACACACACACACACACACACACACACACACACATGATCTCTCTCTCTCTCTCTCTCTCTCTCCCTTCCTCCCCCCTCCCCCTCCCCCTCTCTCCTCCTCCCCTCTCTTCTCTCAAGCACGTACTTTAAAAACTGTGTGTGTGTGTGTGTGTGTGTGTGTGTGTGTGTGCGCGTGCGTATAGGTGTGTGTGTGTGTGTGTGTGTGTGTGTGATTTTGTTCCCCCCCCCCCCCCTCAGAAAACTCCTAATACCAAAACTGTCATTCGTAA